>NC_056746.1:833530863-833561463 GCF_019279795.1 Protopterus annectens
GGGTCAGAAATCTTAAGGGAAACACTTGAAAATGTGCTGAGTTGGCTGATGAAGACAGTACATATTCAAGCAGAAGACATAGTAAACTTGCTGACCTTTACATTCAATGAAAATTTCACCCATTTATCACCTCCGGTCACTTGTGATGAAATTCCCCCTATGATTCCATTTTATGATATTACAAAAGAAGAAATTGTCACTGCACTCTCTAAAGTAAGATAAACAGCAGGCAGGATTCACAAAGCCTCCGTGTAAGAGTTATAACTCTTACACGGAGGGTGCAGTTAAACGGAGTGATGTCAGCATGCTCTATATATTCATGACAGCATGCTGAATCACACCTAAGGCTAACACGGTCCGTGGAAGACAGTATGGAGAGTGTCCGTAGGCTGAGCCCTGCAAGCGGACACGCCCCAACAAGAGTAAAATTGCCCAAAGTAAACACCCACGACAGAGGCCATGGAAATGTGAATAAACACAACACAGCACATGCCCCCACAGACTATGAACATAAAATATATAAATGAACATGTTATATTTTCTTTTTAAATCGTAAAAATGTTTGCCCATGTGTGCGCTCGTTTGCGCGGGCGTGCCCGTAGCTTAGCTACAGTTAGCAGTCAGTGGAAAAGCATATAAGAACTAAATATGCAAAGTAAGCCAAGAAGCAATAGCGTAGCGGTAGAGATGTTGGCTAAAGAGCAGGCATCCATGGTTCGAGCCCTGACATCGTCAATTTTTATTTTAGTAAAATAAGCACAAAACAAGTCCCTGACAAATATGTACACATGTAAAATCATATTTTATGTAAAATGTAATAAAATAGTCCATTTATTTTGAAGAAATGTGAGATAGCAAAACAATAAAAATGCGAGATGTTCCTATAGCTGAGCTACAGTTTAACAAAGTGAGTGCATCTGCCCGTAGCTGAGCAATGGTTTAACAGGTGCAAAATGAGTGCCCGTAGCTGAGCAATGGTTTAACAGGTGCAAAATGAGTGCCCGTAGCTGAGCAATGGTTTAACAGGTGCAAAATGAGTGCCCGTAGCTGAGCAATGGTTTAACAGGTGCAAAATGAGTGCCCATAGCTGAGCAGTGGTTTAACAGGTGCAAAATGAGTGCTCGTAGCTGAGCAGTGGTTTAAAACGCTTAAACTGTGTGCCATTAGCTGAGCTGAGCGTAATATGCGTGCTAACAGTCAAATGAGGTGTAAACCAGTGTACCCCGTTTGCGCGGAGCTGCGCACCGTGCTAACAAGCTAACCAGTGGGCAACGTTGAGCAAGCTGCAACAAAACTGACTTTACACAGACACACCCCCCTAGCCTGTGTAGTCAGTCATAAAATATAAAAAGCAGTGGCCAGGTTCGAACCCAGGATACCATGCTCCATAGTCAAGGTACGGAACCACTAAGCCACGACAACTGTACTTAGAAATGCAGTAATAGCAAATATATAGGAATGAATAGAAAGTGGAGCATGACAAAGCAGGTTTTGTGAAGTTCATACAATTCCAAAATGGCCAATCACAGATAAGTGCAGGAAAAACGGCATTTATAAGCTCCATAGGCGGGAATACACAGCATAAACAATTGTAGAACTGACTTGCAGCCAGAATGTTAGGAGTAGGTGAGGGTAGTTGCTTTCAAGCACAGAAGTGGGGCATTGAGGAGTCCAGATACATGTTCTAGCTCCTAGTCCACAATCATGAGGCCCAACTCATGCAGGGCCAGGTCCTCTGGGGAGCATATAGGCCTGAGGCGTGGGACCGGTTAGCTCATGATCTCACCAGTGCCACAGGGATTCCAAGGACTGGTGAGCAGGTCTGTTACCACCATGCGGACCTGAAGAGACGCAAGCAGGATCAATTGAACCTTTGGATCCAGGAGGCCCGGCAAATGCCCAACGCCCCACTACTGAGTAAGTTACATTTAATTATGTATGTAAGAAATTAAATTAGCTGATATTATGGAGATGTGTATTCCAATATTACTTCATTTATATTACAGCTGCAGGTGTCCGTTCTGTGAACCGCAGATCCTATGGTGATAGGCTGGTGCGGTTGCACCACCAGGCAGGTCAGTAATCCACTCCCAGTAACTGTAAAGAAATATAAAAGTATGACACTTAGGAAAAGAGTGCAGTGTAGTCACTAAGTAATAAAATGTGCAAGTAACAGTGTAAAAGTGTTTGCAAGTATTGCTTGATTACAAAAGTGTGTTGCAGTCTGTAATCCAAACAGAAAAATGAAAACGTCTGAAATAAAGTCTGAAATAAAGATGCCCCACCTGTAATATAATAGTACACAACCTGCAGCAGGCTGAAAAGTACAGCTGCAGAAGATGAGCAAATCACATGTGTGAAATATATCCCTGTTGAAATACTGAAACATGACAGAAGTGAGACTGCTAGAAAGGATTGTAATAACTACAGGTAAAACATGTCAATAAAGCCTAGAAGTAAGTACCATCCTGAATAGTAGAATGAAAACAAGTGCGAGAGTGTGAGAAAGAGTTATGAATCCTCCAATAAAGTAGTAAGATCCCCTGAATAAAGTATGCTGCAGTCAGTACAGAATGAAATGAATGTGACAAGTAGAACCAAACTGCGAAATGTGTTCAAAGTGTTGCTGCAGCTGGAATGTGTATCCCAAAATCTGGATATGTTGCTCTAAGTCTGCAATATGCAGATAGTATGATTGTCTGAAATATCAAACATCTACAGTTGTCTATAGCTATATAAAGCAAATGTAGCAGGATGATGTAGCTGAACAAAGCCAGATATGAACGTGTACGAATAACAATAAAATGTATATTGATGTAGCAGTGACAGTCCTATCACCAAATCGAAGTAGTTATCATATAGGAAACTGTAGTTAGAACAGTAGTGTGTATATATCTGTAGCTATTAGAAATGTACAGCATATGTATTGGTATTCGAGGGTGTTAATAATATTTTCTTCACCCCACCCTTTAACCACATATAATCCATTCCACGTGAAATTGGTATGTGCAATCACAATTAACACCCCTGGACATTTTTCCTGTTGGGTCATAAATATTTGCATGTACGTTGATGCATCTGCCCTGTTCATGCATCCAAACCTGATGGCCTGTTGCCATCAATCAACCCTGCATGTTGTTGGACTGTGTATTGCTGTTCAGATTATGCATGTGTTAGGCTCGCTGTTCAATGGTGTGAATATCTGGGTGTTTGGTTAATGGCAATACTAATGCATGCTGTTACAACTAATTGCGAATGGTATTGTATGTTACTAACCCAAACTGTCATGACATAATGCAAAACATAGGACGACAGGGAAGGCGGGTTCCAGTGGACCCACCTCTCCCACCTCAGCTGGCGAGTGCACCTGGCACTAGTGCCCAGTCTGGACCCTCCTCCGGTGGCCCTGTGCCACCTGTGGGTGGAAGTGCTGGAGGGGATGGGGCCCGTTCCTCCTCTGCAAGCATGGCCAGAGGAGAACCACCACTCACCCTCCGTAGCGTCCGGACTGTGGTGCGTAGGGAGATCCAGGACTCTGTTCTTGGGCCCCTACGCCAGCTTGAGGCACAGGTGGCACAACTTACGGGTATGCCTGTTGCCCGGCCTACGCAGCCCCCAGCACAGCCCCATCCTGGGCAGTGAAGGAACAGTGGCAATTGCCCATGGGTGGGGATATCAGTTCTACTGTTGCCATCTGTGGCTCATAGCCTCTGGATATCCCAACCTCCGTCCCCGTCAATTGTGTAACCCCCCACACATGTCATACACCGCCCCTGTATGCATTTTGATTGTCTTGTCTGTTGACCTACCCAACCTACCTCCCCAGCTATACCGACTTCCTTCACCTGACATACCACTCTCACCTGAAAAAAAAAAAAAGGGGCACTCTGTACCCACAAAAAAATTACGCCCCATACATAGCTGCCCATTCCGCACACATGTCTGCTGGACATGGAAACTATCAATTACAATTGGCTGTACAACAAGTATTATCTTTGTCCTGACACCTCTCTCTGGGGTGGAAGGTTTCAAATGTCACACCAAATTAGATACATATGCACAGCTGTTGCTGATGAAGAAATGGGCAGCTATGGGCCTTACCTACATCCCTCCTGCAAATCCCAAGCTTGTTTCTCTGCTGTCTTACCCTCTCTGTGACTCCTTTTTCACCACTTTCCTGTCTCCCCATTTTCATTTCTTTCAAAGAAAATAGCGCGGGTGTGCGCAAGAGTAAGCATGTTTAAACGGTTGTAAGCATGTGTGCGTGTGTGTGCGCGGAGCTGAACGCCAGTGCGCATGCGTGAGCTCCGCGCAAACCAGCACTAACCCGGTTACAACTGCTTAAAAGTGCCTTAGTCACTCTGATTGACAGGTTCTGTAGTCAGTTCAAAAGCAAAATAAAATCTCACTGTCAGTCCCAAATCCAGGACCTTGGAAACACTAGTCTGCATGACTTACCACTAAGCCATGACTGTTATACAAGAACATTGTGCTAAAATAAATATATCATGTAATAGTAGGAATGAATGTAAAGGGAATATAGGATGTGTAGTACACAAAGCATGTCATGTATATTTACTGTCAAATCTAGTGGATATCTATGATAGTAGTGTGTGAACAGAAACAGCCATGCTAGTTGGTAGCTAGTAGGTAATAATGTCACTGTAGAACCTTGCAAGCCACACACATACTCACAGCAGGATAATCACTGCCCATACCCCACAACCTATTACAAGAACACGTCTGGACCAAGTAATAAAATATGTAGAGCAAAGGGCCAAAACCAGCGACACATTACAAATAATGTTACAACAAACTTAGACAGTTCAGAGAGTAACAGGTTCTGCATTTTGTGGGATGTTTGGAAGGGTATGAAGTCTGAGACTTAAATGTTTGTCACTATATTCTGACTTGAGCTCAGAGTGATTTGCCAGAAAAAGCTGTTCATGAGATATTGACCAAAATATGAGGCAGAAATGTGGACAACCTGCAAATATTTGTACACATGAGAGGTTTGACACCACCATATTTGAATAGTTAAGAGCCTAGACATAGCAACAGTAACTGAGTTACAGGAATGCCCCACAGACTCCATGTGAAATGTACAAACAGTAGGCAGAAAGGTGTTACAACACATGCAATGGTAACTATGAAGTCCTGAAAGTATGCACCACTTGCATGGCAGAAAAAGTGTAGTAATACATATGCTCATGCTATCCCACAGTCACAACTGCAGCATACCAGACAATTTAATGGGTGTACCCCACTGATATGTACCATTCCATGAGGCAGATAACAGATGCACCTGAGAGTTTCTGGGGCCTGCTCAGCAGCATACTCAAATACCCTAATAGATGTCAAGGTCCACACCATGGTCAGACCACACTGCATGCTGTAACACCCTAGCAGATATAGCAAGCATTCCAAGGTGTGAATGTACATGGAAAATAGGAAAGCCACAGCAGCACACTACAGTCAGGACACCTAGCAGGCATACAAGTAGTGACTGTAAAGGGCAAATATTGAAGCCATAGCAACAAAGTGTAAGAGCCACTGCTATACACCAGTTACACCACATGTCCCACAGGAAAGCACACACACACACACATTAACAGTAGTAGTAGTCGTAGGTGTCAGTGTACACACACAGTTAGTACAGGAAACTGGATAAATGAAGGGAGAAATGTTAATCTACAACACAGCTGGAAATATGAGAGAGAGATACCAACCTTTACACTCACAGAACATTGTCCACAGCATACCTGCATGGTCCCTGCCCTTAAAATCTGAAAGGGCTACGCCTATCTCACATACCTTTTTATAGAACTGTTCTGAAATCACGGTGAGAACTGCAATCAGTACCCAACTGGCTGCATGCAATTAGCAAATGCTGGCTAACAATTGGGGCAGAGGCCATCACATGGACATATGCAGATACCTACAAAATCATGCTGTACTCCCAGTCCACACATGCAATACTTTCATTGCACCCTGAGGAGGAAGTGAGAGACAGAGAGAGAGAGAGAGACAAAGACAGAGACAGAGAAAAACAAAATTAAACATACACAAACAAAACTGGTCAGCAACAGCCACCTGAAAGCTGACATCTGGCAAGTGGAGCAGCAGGACACAAAACAAGATGGCAACACTAGCAGCTGTGACAAACACAGGTAATGTAAAGTAATACTATAAAGGTCTACATACTGTGAACCCTCCATATGTGTCATTGGTCTGTATCCATATGTATATGAAGATGTGCAAAGGTGAATGTAGGTTGTAGTGCAATGTACAAAGTAGGTTTCACAGTTATGTATGTTTAGCAGTATGTTAGTGTGTGTATACAGTATTGTAAACAAACATGTTGATATACCTATCTATCATATGGATACGTATGTACGTATGTATGTATGTATGTATACATATATATATATATATATATATATATATATATATATATATATATATATATATATAATATGCATATATGAATACATACATAGAGAGAGATGTAGGAATACATAGACAGATATAGATAGATAGAATATGTACAAACATATATATGTAATACACACATACAGATATAGATATATGTAGATACATATACATAGACAGACAGATCTGACTATCTACAGGTATGACTGTATATGACGACCTCAGCACCCCCTGTCCCACCCCTCTGTCACTCTCACCCCCTCTCTGTCACACACCCCCCTCTCCATATCTATAGCAATATATGTACATCAATATATAGACAGACAGATCTGACTATCTACAGATATGACTGTATATGACGACCTCAACATCCCCTGTCCCACCCCCTCTGTCACTCTCACCCCCTCTCTGTCACACCCCCTCTCCATATCTATAGCAATATATGTACATCAATATATATGTGTGTATATGTATACAGACATATATATATATATATATATATATATATATATATATATATATATATATATATATATATATATATATATATATACATATATATATATATATATATATATATATATATATATATAGAGAGAGAGAGAGAGATGTATATATATTCTGAGTGAGGCACATGTGTACAGATGTATTGCAACAGGTGCCTGGTGACAAAGGCATGGAGTGAACACCAGTGCCAAAACTGGAGTACCATACCCCATTTCAAATCACCTACACCAGTAACCACCAGATATGTGATTGGCTGCCCACCACTGCATGTGTCAGGAGTGAACAGGGTCATAAATGTGTACAATAGTCCCCCCAATGATATTTACAGTGGCACACTATTCCTGGAATACCTGCACATGGTATGTGTCAGCAGACATGGTGTGTCAGCTATGAACATGTAGGTCAGTGTACCACTCCACACTGCATAATGGCTGCCATGGTATGTACCTCACATGACAACTACAGATATGGAGAAGGACACAGTGACATGTACAACACTGTGACAATGCACTCAAACAGATTACCAATGCACAGTGAAAGACAACACCATAGAGTACGTACATACTACCCACATAGAGGTTACCACGGCTGGGTTTACATACTTAAGTCACACCCATGACAGATGTCCAACAACCATAGTAACACCTCACACCATCCACAACCTAAATGACTGTTGTGTGTCGTCCGTGCCACTGCAATAGAGAGCACATGTGGAGGTAAGGGTTCCTACCCACAGATAAGACATACCCTGCAATAAACCACACAGTGTTAAGAAGCAAGACTCCCCATGAATACATGTCACACATACCCCTGCTGAATGTTAGTCAGATAGGTAATATGCCATATGAGTCACCCTGTGTAACTGTCTGACAGCAGCAGGTACCATCACACCACATGTGTCACAATGGTTAAGGTAGCAGAACAGTATGCTGCTATTCCTAGGGGCAATAGCATATTATATAGTATTGTATTGTAATGTATTGTGTTGTGTTGTATTGTATTGGTATGTTGAGGTGTCTCCTTCATGGAGTGGAACCACTGCTGCTGTGCACCAGTGTACAGGTACATATCCTGTAGTCAGGCTAGTGTTACATAGCACTTCTATAGGTGTGTTTAGCTCCTGTCAGAGTTCATGTAGCATGCAACCGGGGATACCATCAGGCCCCATTCATGTTGTGTATTCTGCTTTCCTGAGGGCGGCTCTCACCTGGACATCTGTGATGACAGGGAGGTTACAGTCAGCTGGGATAACTATGTCTTATTTTGGGGGAGAGGGAGGGGTGAAACCTGCACTGAACCTGTCTGCCACAATGTTGTCAATATCTGTGGTATCAGTGAATTATTTGTTGTTGTGTACTAACTATGAGCATAGTGGAGGGATTCTGATCAGGTTGCTAACATAACTGAAGAAGGCCTTGTGGTTATCTGTAGTGTTCCTCTTGATTTCCCTCTCAAAGTTGCCCATGGATGTTTGTATGAGGGAAAATAGATCCTTACTAGTGCTGCTCAGACATGCCTTCCCTTTATGGAATTATGCTCTGTCTTGCAGTAGCTTCCATCTTTTGTAATACAATCTGTCTATGGCTGGAGTCCACCAGACAGGATGCTGTCCCTTTGTGGAGAGTGTCTTGGCCATATATGGGACTGCATGATCCATGCATTCTCGGAGATGTCCGTAGAAAGCATTTGTGAAGGGGTCAGCATTGTGGGTTGTGTCTTCCTCTGGCCCAGTGGGCAGAAAGGATACCATGTCACTGTTACAAAGTGTAAAGCTTGCGTTTGCAATGTTATTCACTATAGTCGTTTGTGCTGGTGGTGGAGGTGGGATATGTATATCCAGGGCAATTAGTTTGTGGTCAGCTCACAGTAGTTGATGATGTAGCCCATACAGTAACTAGATACAAACCCCCAGATTGAGGAGGTGCTCTGGACCTGAATCAGTGTTCTGACTGCTGGGATTTGGTAGTATGTCGTATGGAGTGTGCGAGGTACTGTTGCACAGTTGCTGGCTGAGCACTGATACCTGGCCATTTACATGTGTATCCACCAATAGACAGACAGATGCTATATATGTGAGATATGTTGTATCATAACAGTCGAGTAGCATGTGTAGTATGTGTGCCAAATTCTGCTGACATATATTGCTGATATCAGGTTATTTCCTTTTTCAGGAACATGGCTCACCCACAAAATCCAGCTTACTCCACAGCTGAGGATGAGGAGATATACCAGAGCCTGGTGCGGGATTATGCAATACTCTTTTCCCGCACCAGCCAGAATCAGCAGGAGAGGGCTGCACTGTGGCAAGACCTGGTCCGTCGGGTAAATGACATAGGCACGCATAATAGGACATATGAGCAGGTACGACATCACTGCAGTGATTTAATCAGAAATGTCCGTCAGCGTGCGTCAGATACCAACAGGCAACAGGTCGCCACAGGTGGTGGGGTAGCTACACATCCCCCACTCACCAGACTAGCGGGACTACTCATGAGTGTAGTGGCTCCAGTACGCCAACAACAACAACAGCAGCAGACATGCATTATGATGGAGGCTGGAGCCACACAGCAGCAAGACTATGAGCGTGCAGGTAATATGCAATATGTATAGTTGACTGTTGTGTACACTGGTAGTTAATGCATGTGTGAGGTGTGTTCTTGGTTTGTAGCTGTCATCATAGTATTTAATGTGCAAGTGTGATATCCTCAATATCAGCAGCTGACCTGTGAAAGGCGACTGTTGTACTATTGACCTGTATCATACTCAGTAACAATGGCACAGTCGTGCCCACTGACATTAGTTTCCTCACTTCTGCAGGTCCCTCCGGTGTAACAGCAATGCAGCCTATCCATGCTGGTGAGTGTGTATTAACAATACCTTTAATAGTCTTGATAGTAATAGTAATATTAGGCTCACTTAGTAGTGCTCTGTGTATGCATGCAGGTGTGTCTGTGTCTGTGTGTTGATATCTCACATACTGAGTAGTGTACAACTGTGTGCATGTGTGCATGTGTGCACCTGTGCATGTGTGCATGTGTACACCTGTGTATGTGTGCATGTGTGCATGTGTGCATGTGCGCATGTGTGCATGTGTGCACCTGTGCATGTGTGCACATGTGCATGTGTGCATGTGTGCACCTGTGCATGTGTGCATGTGTGCACCTGCCTGTGTATGTGTGCATGTGTGCATGTGTGTACATGTGCATGAAACCATTCAATCTCTTGCTTGACAACTGAACGCCAATAACTTTTACCCTCCAAATAATCTTATGGATTCACCCCAAAACTTCAGTCTTCATCCTATCTCTACCTCCTTCATCTATAAGCTTATTCTTAAACTGAAACCCTGCACCCCCTCTGCTGACAAACTCCCCTCTCTCTTTCTTCAAAAGGCTGCTAAACCGATTGCATACCCTATATCTTTACTCATTAATAGGACCATCCAAGAAGGAACCATACCAGATATATGGAAAATCTCTCATATCATCCCACTACACAAAGGTGGAAACTCTATTGACTTTACTAACTTTAGACCTATTGCTCTTCTCTCTCCTCTAGCTAAGATTATGGAGAAATGCATCCATCAACAACTCGTACAATATCTCTCTTCTCACAACATAATTGCCAACTGTCAACATGGCTTTAGGCCCCACCATAGCACCTCCACTACCCTCCTTTCTTTCATGGATACTATCAACAACTATCGAAACTCCAATATCTTCTCCTCTGCTCTATTTATTGACCTCTCCAAAGCTTTTGACATGGTGAACCACTCTTCCCTTATTAACATCCTTAAATCCCTCTCATTTGATAACCTGTCTTTAAAATGGTTTACTTCCTATCTTAACAACAGACATCAAGCCGTTCTTTGGGACAATCATATCACTTCCTTATTGCCTGTTTCTATTGGAGTCCCACAGGGCTCTATTCTAGGTCCACTTCTCTTCTCCCTTTACATAAACGATCTCAACACTGTCATGCCTCAAGCTACCTGCATCCAATATCCTGACAACTCAACAATTATTTGCTCAGCAGCTACTCCCGCAGAACTACTGTCTCTAACTCAAACTACCTTCAACACTGTAGAAACTTGGTTTACTAGACGGTACCTCCTCCTCAATGCTAAAAAAACAAAACTTCTCCTTTTCACTCCTACCACTCGAGCCTCCCCATTAAACTTCAACATTTTGTCTAATGACACTACTGTTATCTCTCCTGACACAACAACTAAACTGCTAGGAATAACCATCGACAACAATCTTACTTTTGATCAACACATCAATAACACCATCAAAACTGTTAATAAAAAAATTGGATCATTATACCGTATCAAACCTTTTCTCACACCTTCGACCAGAGCTACTATTGCCCACTCCCATCTTATATCTAGTCTCTTTTACGCCTCACCTATTTTCACTAACCTTAAGAAGGCCAAACTAAATAAACTAGCAACTTGTTACAATAGCATTGCCCGATTTGCCACCAGTAACCCTTTCAAAACACATCACTGTCACAACCTAAAACTCCTAGGCTGGCTTGAGCTACAAAACTGTCTTTTGATCTCACAACTTACCATTGCTCACAAGATACTTTACCAACCTTATAATACCCCTATACTTTCTCAACTTTTAATCCCTTACAATAATCTTACCTCCCTTCGATCTTCTTCCAAACTCATGACCAAATCTGTAAAGTCCCATAACTTAGCTGGTGACTCTCTGTTCACTAATACTATAGGAAGGATATGGAATCAGCTACCCACTGATATCACTCTAACCTCCTCCTTACCACTGTTCAAACAAAAAATCAAACTGTATTTCCAAAATCACTGGCTCTGTTCCTGTAGGACTCCTGACTAACCTTTTCTTCCCCCTACTCCACTAGAACTTTACACTATACTTAGTAAATATACTTATTCCTTCTTCTTATTGCCCTGTTGCTCTCCTCTAATGCTCTGACCCACTCCTCCTTTTTCTCTCCCCTGTCCTCTTTTACACATTCTTACCCTTCTCCTCACTAGACTATTGCTTCTTTCTCTCTTCCTCCTTTGTATTCCATTCTTATCTCCTGTTCTACTTCTTCTCTCCAACATATTATCGAAACCATGTTGCTAATCTTGACTTTGTGTAATGCTTTTACTGATCAACTATATTTTAGTATATTCCTTAGGTATTTTGTTTATTTTTTTTTCATGTTACTAAATGTATATTATTTTTGTACTTAATTTTCTTTTTCTGTAAATTGTCTCTTTGTAATTTAGTATGTGTAGTGCTTTTCTCCCCGGGCCTCTACTGAAAATGGACATATATCCAGCTAGACTAGCCCGGTTAACAAATGTAAAATAAAATAAATAAAATAAATGTGTGCAACTGTGCATGTGTGCATGTGTGCACCTGTGCATGTGTGCACCTGTGCATGTGTGCATGTGTGCACCTGTGCATGTGTGCATGTGTGCACATGTGCATGTCTGGACCTGTGCATGTGTGGATGTGTGCATCACTGGTAATATTGTGTAGACATTGTAAACTGTGTTTCCTGTTTCCCTTCCACAGGTTCTGGTGCTGCTCTGGTGTCATGCAGCAGGGAATCTGAAGCAGGTGCCATGGGTACTGATAATGATGACATCTGTGTAATGGCACAGGAAGGTATGCCAGGGTCCATCATTGGTCAGCCGATTGACAGTACACAGCTGTCAACCCCATCAATGCGCACAGTTATCCTGTCAATACACCCTTTGTCACCAATTTCCCTTGGTGATGGACAGCATACAGTGGGCATTGACCAGGGTAATGTGGTATCTGTGGCACATGCCTCCCCACACAGTAGCCATGGGCATGGCCCTGAGATAGTACTACACAGACAGATGTCCAGGGGTTCTCATGGGAGCATCCATGGGCATACTGCCCCTGTCAGACGTGCCCACAGAGGTCTTACAACCTCAGCTATGTTTCGGGCTGTCATGCAGGCACAGTCACATATGGAACAGTACACCAGACAGGGTCTGAGGGAGCTGACAGCATGTCGCACAGCCATGACTGACAGTATGCGTGACATGGCAGCTGCCATCTGTAATTTCATCGATGTCACAGACAGACATTGTGGAGACATATTAGACCGGTTCCACAACTACATGTCCATGAGCCAGGGCAATGGTGGATGGTTGAGGCGTCGACGTGGGCGTATGCCAGTAACAGCAGCAGCTGGCAGTCGTCGCGGACGACAACAGGGCCGCGGCCGCCCCCATAGTGCCAGCAGCAGCCCCAGCAATGCTTGGTCTGTGCTGTCATCAGACCGCCCCAGGAGACCACGTGCACGTGGCTCTGGCCAGGCCCGACAGAGATCTGTGTCCAGTCAATCAACACCTGCTTCTGATTACAGTACCCAGTCTGGGTTTGTACCGGATACGGTCCGTAGCACCCCTGCAAGGCACAGGTACCGTGTCCGTGGCCAGAGACACTGATCCGTATGACCTGGCAGGTACAGTCTGTGGCTGTCCACAAACACCAGTATATGGCAGCCATGAGGTGGAACTGTGTGCATCCATAAACACATGCAAATTGACAACACCTAGGGCTACCGCATACACACACACACTGCATCAACATTGCCCCACCTTGTACTGCTGTCCCTCACCAACACACATACACATACATGTCAATTGGTGGTATCGGTGGCTGATTCAGGCATACCAAGTTCACACCCTGTGCATATGATGAAACTGTGCCACCTCCTGCAATCTGTAACACCAGTGCAGGTACAGGTTAACATGTTGCTGATGCACAGGGTGACTACATAGACGTGTAGTAATAGTATCATGTTGTTAACAGTACTGTGTGCTGAAATAATTGTGGGTATATCACAGCATGCCTGATGAAGTAAGGGTATGATTGTCATGTACTGTTGTCTACACCCATGGTAAGTACCATAGTGTATCATCTGCACATGTTGGCATACTGGTGGTAAGGATGTCAACAGAAGGCTATACACATAGGTAGCACAAGGGATAAGGTAATGAAAGTATTAATATGCAATGATGGACATGTAAACTGCAAGTGGCATGTTGCCCACACTGGACTCTGCAATGCGGATGTTTGAGGATGTTGATATGTGTGCAGTACTACACGACTGGTACAGGACACATAGGAGCACCCTAGCACTGCACGCTCACATCTCATACCATGCTAGACAGCCCCAACAAACAAAACTAACTGTCACAGGAGGGAGAGTCCCCATACATGTCAGGGATACTGTGGTGGCAGGCTAGGTAGCATACATCCTACTAAGTATGGAACCACTGAGTGAAGGCTCAGTGTCTGTTATTTGATATGTGTATTACTGCAGGTATGAGCACATGGGTTTCCATCCAGTTATTGTACATCCTGACGGTACATGGTCTGTACACTTGTGTGCGCTGAGACTGGACCCTAGCCATCTGACCTGTGTATTTCCATGTACATGTGCATAGTGCCTGCATATTTGCAGTGTTACCTACTGGAAGTGGTACAGCTTGTTTGTTGTACAATGGATTACATGCAGCCCTGCTTACTGTAGCTTTGTTTGCATGCATGTTTGCTTGCAATTACCCTGGAATACTGATCCCACCTGCAATGCATAGTTACAGAGCTTCTGTGGACTCCTAGTGACAGCTGCATAGCTTACTATATGTATGTCCATGTCTCACTTGACAGAACGTCACTATTTGTCCTGTTCACATGTACGTTGCCTGGGACACATTGCATATGACTTACCTGGCATTTGTCCACGTGAGCAGTCATATATGCCACTGCTAACTAATCACAGGCACTACACCCTCACATACTCATCTTCTGTTGAACCACCTGCTTCACTAGGGACGGCTTGCACCTGTCACCCCTGGACTTTTGGATATTGGCAAAGGATCTTGCTACCCACATAGTGCCTTTGTTAGGCAAGGCTCAAATGACACACCCACCTTCATAGGTATCACAAGGGATAAGAAACTAAGAGTAATGCTACTCAATGCCAGAAGTCTAAATCTCAAGATGCATGCACTCAAAACTCTCCTTAGCATGGAGAACATTGATATCTGTGCAGTAACAGATACCTGGTTCAGGGCTACTGAGAGCACCCCAGCACTACCAGGTTATACCTCATACCATGCTTTTCAGCCCCAAAACTTGGACTGAACCACAAAAGGAGGGGGAGTATTGATATTCATCAAAGAAACCCACACCTCCAGGTTGGTGGCAAAGCACCAAGCATCAGAGACTATCCATGTGCAACTAACAATGGGTAAAACTGCCTTCCAGGATATATCCTGCTACAGACCACCCTCCCATACCCAAGAACTGCACTCGGCCTTCCTGAGAACAGTGGAAAATATGAAGGTCTCTCCAAACACCATTATATTGGGCGACTTCAACTACCCAAACATAGACTGGGAGCATGACTCTAGCTCCAACACCCTAACCCAAAGATTCCTAGAATATATGCACTCAAATGCTATGGAACAACTTGTTACCACTCCCACAAGAAGGGAAAACATACTGGACCTGATCATCACCAACATGGAGACTCTATGCTCCAGACCAGAAGTGTATCCCTCACTGGTAAGTTCAGACCATAAACTAATCTCACTGGATATTCACATCCTGACCCCACCCCCAGCCCAGAAAACCACAGTGAACAACTTCTCTAAAGAAAATTCACACTCATCAAAACTGAGGTGGAAACCTTCAAAGCCCCTGGGCCTGTGGAAAATATGGACCAGACCGCAGATTCCTCTATAAACACATTCTATGGACACCTTCAGGAATGCATGGATCATGCGATCCCGAATAAAACCAAGACCCAATCCTTCAAAGGCAGACATCCTGTCTGGTAGACCCCCAGCCATAAACAAACTATACAATAGAAGGAGGAAGCTACTAAATGATACAGCAAAATCCCGAAAAGGGAAGGCATCACTGATCAGTATTAACAAAAAACTACGGGCACTCATAAGATTGTCTAAGTCCAGCTTCAAGAGAAAATTGCACAGGACACTAAACATCATCACAAGGCTTTCTTTAGTTATGGTAGGAACCTGGTTGGTAATTCCCAGATATGCTCAGAGGTAGTCCAAAATGTCAATTGAAACACCAAACCCACAGACATTGCCAACATCCTAGCTGACAGGTTCAGCGCAAACCCCCCCTCCACACCGAAAGGGCAAATATTTATCCCAAGCAGAGTGCTACCCCCCTGACATCTCAGATGCTCAGGTAAGAGCCACACTCTCCAAAGCAATACACACTGCATGAATGGGACCAGACAGTGTCCCGGGCTGTGTCCTACATGAACTCCAAGAAGAGCTACACCCAAACATAAAACTACTGTTCAGTCCCTGCCTTACTACAGGATATGTGGCCAAAGAGTGGTGTACAGCAACAGTGGTCCCTCTACAGAAAGGTGGTGCCTCAATGGATTCTGGACACTATTGCCCATAAGCCTGACTAGCTTGGTCTGCAAAGCTATGGAAAGGATCATCATGGACCTCATAAATAAAGATATTGGGGACCTACAGATACTGGATCATACCCTGTTTGGCTTTGTTAAGGGCAGATCCTGCCTCTCAAACCTGGTTGATTTCTTTGAAACAGTCACCAAGGCCACTGACGAGGGGAAGGTGGTCCACACAGCCTACCTGGACCTCGCAAAAGCCTTCGATACAATACCCCACTCTGGCATTCTAGAGAAGCTCACCAGCTTAAATATAAACCCCTATGTCACTAGATGGATTGCACACTGGCTCAAGGACAGAACCCACATGGTTAGAATTGCTGGAGCCATGCCAGACTCCAAACCAGTTACAAGTGGTGTCCCACAAGGCTCAGTCCTGGGACCTCTCTTGTTCAGTATATATTTATCGGAGGTACAGGCCAACACGGAAGGACTGTGGCTGACCAAATTCGCAGATGACTGCAAACTGGCCACCATAATCGACTCTCCAGCTGACACAAGCATCCTCCAAAAGGGCCTCATAGAAACAAACAACTTGTGCCAGAGCCATGGCCTCAAGCCGAATGCCAAAAAGTGTATAGTCATCCCCTTTGGCAAAAACAAAATACCCACAAAGTACCATATAGGTTGTAATCCATTAAGTACAGAAGAAGTAAATAGGGACCTGGGGACCCAAGTTGATAGCAATCTCTCATTTGACAACCACGTGGCCAAAGTGGTTAGAAAAACATTTTATATAGCCCACCTCATCATGAAGGGATTCACATCTAGATCAGGGGAGGACATCGTGCCTCTTTACTCATCCCTCATCAG
The DNA here is from genome assembly GCF_019279795.1 of Protopterus annectens. Lineage (NCBI taxonomy): Eukaryota > Metazoa > Chordata > Ceratodontiformes > Protopteridae > Protopterus > Protopterus annectens. The sequence goes on from NC_056746.1 coordinate 833,548,096, forward strand.
GCCCATAATTGAGTACAATGCCCCTGTTGAAGATGTACCTTACCAGACACCTGCAGCAACTGGAAAGACCCCAAAAGTACCTCACCAAGAGGATCAAAGGGCTCAAACAGATGCCATATGCTGACCGGATAAAGAAACTCCAGCTCTACTCAGTGGCATACCACCTGTTCAGAGGCGATCTGTGCCTGATCTATAAAGCCATGTCAAACCCGGAATTAATGGGCATGCTGCACCTCAGATTATCCAAATCCCATCGAGCTACACGCTCGAGAGACTTGAACCTCAACACTGAATTAAATAAGACATGCTGGAGGGACAGATTCATAACCCAGAGGCTCCCTTCACTCTGGAATAAAATCCCAGTCCAGGTTAGGCAGAGTCCCTCATTGACTCTCTTCAAGAGGAATCTTGATGAGTGGATGGGACATCGTAGGTTTACCCCGGGTATCACTTCTGTGTCACTGTTAGACAGAGGCACAGTATACTAACCTCGAAAAAGGGCATAGCAAGATAAATTTACAATGGATGCAAGGTTTGTAAAGGCCCTAGGGCAGATAGCCTAGTATGAACCTATGAACCTATGTACCTTGTTCCCCATTGGCCCTATGTGCTGTTAATCACTATGGCAATCACAATACTATGGTAGCATGTGCAAAGGTCAGTTGTCAGTCACCTCAATGTACAGTTGTGGAATATGTGGGTCATGTGGCAATGTCACAGCTGCCACATGTACACAGTCAACCCTCTCCCCTACACATGGACGTACAACACATGTATGAGATGGAACCACTTAGCCAAACTGGGGACTAAGCACTCTGAACCCAGTACTGGCATAACCTGTCAGGTGGCATGAAATACTACAGTGACTACAATACCAGTCTGATGTAGACCTACACTGACAGCAATACAAGCACGTGAACACACTGGGCCATTCATGGAGCCTAAGAATAGCATCCTGCCTGAGTGGCAGACACCTCTGCAGCTGACATACAGGCATACGTTATGCCAGAACACATCATGCATAACACATAGCACACAAATCCTGTGTGCCAAACAGTCACAGCCTGTACAGCTAGACAACACACCTGCTACAGTTGTGTTAGGTACCTTTATTGTCCGGTGCAGTGAGGTCATGCTCACCAGGCTGGACAAGGTGAAGGTCACAGTGATATGCCCGTGGGGCACTATGGTCCACCACATAACACAAGCATACAGGTCAGTCAGAGGCATGGACACATATGACTCAGTCATTGTCCATGCCACTATGGCTGACCTGTGATGTACCTCCCTGGACTACATGATAGGAACATGGAAGGGCTCTCTGAGCATGTGGCACAGGCTGGTATGACCATGACCTTGGTTGGCATCATACCCTCACCAGGAATGCTGACGTTTTACTGAATGCTGATGAATTACTGTAGCTACAACACCCTAGATGAAAGGTTCCTAGCATGTAGTCACTGCATTGCTATGGAACAACTTGTTACCACTCCCACAACAGGTGAAAACATGCAGCACCTGTTCATCAACATGTAGACTATATGCCCCAGACCAGATGTGTATCCCTCGCTGCTAGGTTGATACCATCTACATATCACACTGTATATACACATACCACATGCAGCACCTGCACAGAAGATCACAGTCATAATGTTATCCAGTGCAAATACCATGTATTCACATGTGGCAGGTGTCAGACATGGTAACTATTGAAGGTCACAGGTACATATGTGTATTTGGCACACACATACATCATCTGTGTCCATTGCCATTACTGGTTTAATCAATGTCATGCCTTATTGTGAACAACAACCCACACACATGGGCATTCTGTGTGACAAAAACACACGTGGCATGTCTGGAATCCAATGCCATAACTAACTGTGCTATGACAGTAGTGAGAGACACAGTAGCAGAGCATGCAATTTGCATTACTGGGAGATTTGCCCTCTTCCGCTGTACTTGTAGGGTGCTGACATCATCTCTGTGTAGAGATTGGAATATGCAGCAGCTGGTGTGTTGTACTGGTTGGCAAAAGGGTCAGTTTTCTCACACATGTAATTGCACTCACACTACTTTCACTCTCTCCCACGCATACTCGCTATTTGCAGGATTCAAACCCCCACCTAATTATGTTATGACACTTGAGATGGATGTATTAGCAGAGTGCGCTATTCACATTACTTGGAGGTTTCCCTTCTCCTGCTTTACTTATAGGGTGCTGACATCATCAGTGTTTAGAAAGGGGAATGTGCATCTTGTAGTGTGTTCTCCTAGTTGCCAAAAGGGACATTTCTTTCATACAGACTTGCACACACACTAACCCCCTCCACACACACTGAGCATTTGCAGGATTCAAACCCCTACCTAACTATCTTATGACACTCAAGATGGATGCATTAGCAGAGCGTGTTGTTCGCCTTACTGGGAGGTTTTCCTTCTCCTGCTGTACTTATAGGGTGCTGACATCATCAGTGTTTAGAAAGGGGAATGTGCATCCTGTAGTGTGTTCTCCTAGTTGCCAAAAGGGATATTTTTTTCATACAGACTTGCACACACACTAACTCCCTCCACATACACTGAGCATTTGCAGGATTCAAACCCCTACCTAACTATGTTATGACACTCGAGACAGATGCATTAGCAGAGCCCGCTGCTCGCATTACTGGGAGGTTTCCCTTCTCCTGCTTTACTTATAGGGTGCTGACATCATCGGTGTTTAGAAAGGGGAATGTGCATCCTGTAGTGTGTTCTCCTAGTTGCCAAAAGGGATATTTCTTTCATACAGACTTGCACACACACACTAACCCCCTCCATACACACTAAGCATTTGCAGGATTCAAATCCCTACCTAGCTATGTTATGACTCAAGACGGACGCATTAGCGGAGCGCTCTATTTGCATTACTGAGAAGTTTCCCTTCTCCTGCTGTACTTATAAGGTGCTGACATCATCAGTGTTTAGAAAGGGGAATGTGCATCCTGTAGTGTGTTTTCTCAGTTGCCAAAAGGGACATTTCCCTCACACAGACTTGCACACACACCAACCCCACTCACCCACACACACTGAGCATTTGGAGGATTCAACCCCCTACCTAACTATATTATGACACTTGAGGGAGACGCATTACCAGAGCGCACTATCCGAATTACTGGGCATCTGTTCTGCACCTGCAGTATTTATAGGGTGCTGACATCATTATTTCTACAGAGATATGTACATCTAGTACTACCTCTCAGGTGGGGGATAGCATATATATGCATTTGCAGCCACCTACGTCAGGGTCAGATATGCACATCGCACTGGCAGGTTATGTTTTATACCATGCTTCATGACCACAGGACCTGTAACACACAACACAACCAGTCCTGACCACCCCTCCCAACATCCAGGACACACACTTTGCTTCCCTGGGAACAGTGCCAAGATATGCAGGTGTTCACATACACCATTTCAGTTGTTAACGTCAGGTACAGGCATATTGTGTGTGGGAACTACTCAGGCCTCTACAACATTACCCTACAGCCACTACAATTTGTGAGTCCATGTGCTATGGCAGAACCACTCACCACAGCCACAAAGGGGAATACATATTGCACCTGACCATCTACAACATGGGTACTCACTGTTCCACACCAGAGGTAGACCACCATTGTTGATATCTGACTATACCCACCTTTCCCTGGCCATCCATATCCCATCCCCACCCCCAGGCAAGGTTGCCACTGCAAACAAACTGTATTTATCAAAAGCAGACTTTACACTTGTGAAGACTGGGGTTGAAGACTTCAAAGGACCCATGCTGTGGGAGTATACAGGCCACTCTGCATAATCCTTGACAATTGCATTCTATGAGCATGTGGAAGGTTTGCATTGCACATGCTATCCCAAATATACCCATGACTGCTCCACAACAGGACACCTGTCAGATGTACACCAGCCATATATGAGCTGTCCAACAGACAGAGTGAGCTAATACATTGCAGAGCAGTAGCCCACAGAGGGAGGGCATCTCTGAACAGTACCGGCACAGCACTTCAATCCCTCATAATCATCATGACACAGTTTTGACAGTGAAATTGTCTAGACAATGCAGATAAGGCTCCCCTCAGTCTGTTATTGACCCCCACTTACTGTTAGAGGTCCTCAGCAACCCTCTTCCAGCACACACCAACAACATGGCTGTGGCTTAGCAAATTCAAACCCTGGGATCTCCACAGTGTCCCTGCTTGACAGAGGCACAGCACACTAGCCTCACACAGTGCCTCATGTGACCTACTTTACAGTGGCACAGTAGCCTACTGTACTGGGGAGGCAGACGCCAAGCACACTCTGGCTAAGCTGTCATTCCCTAGGGCAAACAACCTAGTGTTGACCTCTACACCCATATGTTTAATTGTTAGATGCACATTATTTGTAGCTAATAGACTGTTTGCAGGTCTTTATTGCCATAGCATTCCCTGTTTGTATGAACAACTTGTGTATCTGTGGAAGATGTTTGCATATGGGAGGGATCCACTATATCACGTATGTCTCTGTAGTCATTTAACTGTGTGCACTGGGCAGATTGCTGTAATGTGGTTGGTTCATGAAATAACACGTACAAATACCAGATATGTGTGGCCAACTGCTAAACTGAAATTTGGCCTAAGTGTGTGAGTATGCCCAGTTCAGCCTTCCCATGACATGTTGTCTGACATATGTCTCATTTATCAAAGTGTGCGAGCATGCCCAGTGTGAGCTTTCCATTTGTTGAACTCTGCAGCCCACCACATTTGTGGATGAGTGTGAACTTCAACAAATATCTCCCATTTATGGTTGTGTGTTGTGTCATGTTGTGTAGTTACTGTCTAACTGCTTTGTGTGTGAACACAACAGGGATTATACTGTGCCTGCAGGGTTTGCATGGGATACTTTGCATACAGTTGTCAACATCCTTTCATACTGACCTAACACTGTAGTACCGTAAGTGTACTGTTTCAGTACTTTCACTGTGGTGGACAGTATCCTGGGCTTTAGTCCTATCACTGCTTTACAGTTCCATAGTGAGCACAACAGCCTGGTTAGGGGCCAGTTGTGCACATCTGACCATGTTGCATTATGTTCAGATATGAACTACTTAAACCAGGCTTGTCCAACATTGGTAGTGTATTCCACAGCATAGGTGTACATTTGCAAACACTAGCAATGTGCCTTAGGCCATTTCTAATGCTAGTCGGAGAGTGTGTTTGCCCTTCGATACACATTGTAAGTGGAGTTTGCCATGACATATGTCATGGTTAGTATACTATGGCTCCGTCTACCTGTGACATAACAGTGATACCCAGGGTAAACATACCATCTCCCATCCACTTATAAAGATTCCTCTTGAGGAGAATAGATGAGTGACTCTATGGATAACCTGTACTGGGAGCTTACTCATGAGTGGGGGTGGCTTCTGTGTTATGGATCAAGCAGTACAGCTTGTCCTATGTATGTCAGTGCTGGGGTTCAGGTCTCTCATGTGCATAGCACACTGCCATTCAGATTGTAAAAGGTGCAGCATGTTTATTGATTCCAGCTTGGACATGGCTTTATACATCAAGCACAGCTTGCCTCTGGGTGGGCAGTATGGAAGTGTGTGTAGCTGCAGTTTGTTTAATCAGGCAACACATGGCATCTGTTCAAGCTTTTTGATACTCCTGGTGAGGTACTGTTGGGGACTTTACAGATGATGGAGATGTCTGCTGAGGTACATCCCACAGGGGCTATTGTAGTCAATTGTAACGCTGATGAAGGATGACTGCAGAGCCACAATGACCTCCCCTTATCTAGATCTGACAACATTCATGATTAGGTGGGTATATGGTATGTTTATGAAAACACTACAGCCACATGTTTGTCCAATGCAGGATATCTATCACCTTGTGTCCCCAGGTCTCTCATTACATGTTAAGTATGTAATGGGTTAACACCTATGTGGTAATTGTTGGGCACTTACTGTATATCCACAGGGGTTGACTATACACTTTTCTGCAATTAGCTTGCTGACATGGCTATGGCACCAGTTGTGTGTTCCTATGTGGCCCTTTTGTGGGATGCTTGTGTCAGCTGGAGGGTCAGTTATGGTGGGCAGTTTGTAGTCCTCTGCAAACATGTTCAGACACAGTCCTTCCATGTTGGCCTGTACCTATGGGACATATATATACCAAACGAGGGAGGTCCCAGGACAAAGCCTTGTGGGATGCCAGTTATATCTGGTTTGTAGTCTGACATGGCTGCAGCATGTCTGACCATGTCAGTTCTATCCTTGGTCTGGTTTGCAACCCTCTACTGACATAGGGGCTTATATTTAAACTGGTGAGCATATCTATAATGAACACATAAGGATATTGTATGGAAACCTTTGCAAGGTCCAGCTACACTGTGTGGACCACATTGCCCTCATCAATGACCTTAATGACTGTTTCAAATGAGTCAAACATGTTTAGGGGCAGGATCTGCACTTAAGAAAGCCACACTGGGTAGGGTCCGGTGTCAGTAGGTCCCCAGTAACTTTATGTCTGTGGTACATGCTGATCCTTTCCATAGCTGTGCAGACCAAGCTTCTCAGGATTCTGCGGTGGTCGTTTTCAGTATCCATTCAGGCAACACCTTTGTTGAGAATGACCACTGTTGTTGTACACTGCTCTTTGGGTACAATCCTGTGGTAAGGCTGACATTGAGCAAAAGTGTGATTTGGCATTCCATTCTTCTTGGAGTCCATGTTGGACTCAGCCCAGGACACCATCTCATACCATTGCTGCTGTGTGTTTTGCTTTGTAGATGCTGGCTGTTACCTCAGAATCTGCAATGTCAGGGGGCCAGCAGTCTGCTGGGATAGATATTTTGCATTCTGTGGGGGGGGGTTGCACTGCACCTGTCAGGATGTATGTTGGCAATATGTGTGTGTGTTTGGTATGTTGTTTGTAATATTTGTGTGATTCAGATCATATCTGTGAATTCCCAACACTGTTCCTACCATCAGTTGAGGAAGCCTTGGGATTATCCTTAGTGTCCTGTACATTTTGTATCTTCATAGGTACATAGGTTCATACTAGGCTATCTACCCTAGGTCATTTGTAAGCCTAGCCAGAGTGTATGTGGCTTTCGCCACCCCTTGCTATGTGAATATTATGGCCATTTATGATTTGCTTTGCTGTGCCTCTGTCTGGACATGACACAGTGAAGACCCCCAGTGTAAATCTACGATCATCCATCCACTTGGCAAGATTCCTGTTGAAGAGTGTCAGTGAGGGGCTCTGCCTAACATGGAGTGGGATTCTGTTCCAGGGTGTGGGGAGCCTCTGGGTTATGTATCTGTCCCTCCATCACATCCTATTTCATTATGTGTTGAGATTGACATCTCTCACTCTCACAGCTCTGATGGCTTTGAGTTTTCTGGGGTGGAGCATGTCCATTACTCCTGTGTTGGACATGGCCTTGTACAACAGACATACAATGCCTCTGTGTAGGCGGTATGTGACTGCATTCAGCTGGGTTGTCTACAGCCAGGTAGCATATGACATATATTTGAGACCCTTTATCCACTTGGTGAGGTACCGTTGAGGTCTTTCTAACTGCTGCAGGTGTCAGCTAAGGTACATCCCAAATGAGGCATTGTACTAGATTATGGGTCTGATACGAGAACAGTATAGGGGCACAATGAACTCTGTTGACGTAGATGTGAATCCTTTCATGATACGGTGTCCAATATAGACAGTCTTCCTAGCCACATTGGCAATGTGAGTGTCACATAACAGGTTACTGTCCACTTGTGTCCCTAGGTCCCTGATTACTCCTTCCATACATAATGGTTTACCACCTATGTGGTAATTTGTGAGTACCTTGTTTGGTATTTGGTGGAACATTCATACTGTCCAGTGTCTTCAGGATGGCTGGGTGGGGTTACTGTGTGTGAGAATGTGGTCTGTAGCATGCTACAGACTGTACGGCAGTCTTGCCTACGGTTAGTTGCACATGGGTGGACTCCAATACCTTGTGCATTGTCAGTTACCTGGACGTATGGGTGTCTGTGCTGAATATGGATACTCACCCTCCTTTTATGTTTTGTTCCAGGTTTTGGGGCCATAACGCATGATATGTGGTATAACCTGGTAGTGCTGGTGTGCTGTCAGGAGGCTTGCAACAGGTTTCTGTCACTGCACAGACATCAATGTTCTCCATACTGGGGAGGGCCTCGGGAGCATGCATATTGAGGCATCTGGCATTGGTCAGCATTACCCTTATGTTTCTTTCCACTTATGTTTTCTAGGGTGGTGGGTTAGTCTTTTCAGCCTTGCCTATGAAGGGCTCTATGGAGGTGGCAAAAGCCTTATCCAATATCCAGACACCCAGGGGTAACAGGTGCAAGCCATCCCTGGAACAGCTGCATGGCTTGTCAAGCATGACATCCCAAGCAGACAGACATTGGATCCCCTTGGAATGACACCAGTAATTGTGCCACTTGTTATAACTGATCATTCTGTTTTTGTACTGTGGCATCATTCTTGGTGAGGGTAGGATGCTGCAAATGGTCAGTGTCATACCGGCCTGGACTACATAATTGGAGAGCTCATCTATGTTTCTTTTCATGTAGTCCAGGGAGGTACATCTCAGGTCATTCACACCAGCATGGACTATGACTGCATCATATTTCTACTTGCTTTGGGGTGACCTGCATTCTTGTGTTATGTGGCATATTGTAGCAGCCTACAGGCAGCTTACTGTACCCTTTCCCTTGTTCAGTCTGGTGTGCGGGACAGCAGCGTGTCTCACTATGGAGTCACCTATTACAACTGTATCAGGCATGTTGTTTCTCCTTCTGGCCTGTGACTGTTTGGCACACCAGCTTTGTGTACTATGTGTTGCATGTGCTATGTTTGGAGGTTGTTTGATTGCGTGTCTGCTTTGGAGGCCTCTGTTGGTGTGGTGTGTTTGTAATTTGGGCATCCAGGAATGTTTTTCTGTGTTTATGTCTTTGGTTTGCAGTTGTCATCGGTCTATGTGGGACTGGGTTTGTAGTGTGTGTGGTTACCTTCTCCTCCTGACTAGTTTTGGGAGTACTGAGTTGAGGAAGCTCAGCCTCCAGTTTGGATAAATGGTTGCATCTCTCACATATATTTGTATTTCTTGGGGGGAGTTGAGGGTTGTCTGTGTACTTGGGGCAGGTGTAACATTTCCTCAAGATTCACAGATTCAACGTGTTGTAGCTGGCCTTAGTGGATTATATGTGTGGACATATTTTATTGCCATACTACTGATCAGTGATTACTTCTTTTTTTTATGCTTGGTCTATCATGTAGTAGCTTCCTCATTCTCTTGCATGGTTTGGTAATGGCTGGAGTCCACCATGCAAGATGCCTGTGTGTATGGCATTGTGTCTTGTTTTAATTTAGGATTGCATAATCCAAGCATTTCTGGCAGTGTTCATGGAATGCCTGTATAACAGGTTCTGAGGTGTGGCCCATATTTTGCACCTGCACAGGGCCTTTAATGTATTCCACATCAGTTTGGAGGAGTGCAACTTTTGCTTTACACATGTTTTTCACTGTGGTTTTCTGGCCAGGGAATGTGGTCAGGATGTGTATATCCAGTGTGATTACTCTATGGTCTGGTCTTACCAGTGAGCAATACACTTCTCATCTTGCCATCCAGTACCCATGTTGCTGATTATCACATCCAGTATGCTTACTTCTCTTGTGGGAGTGGTACGTTGTTCCAGGGCATTTTGGTTTATGGAGTCTATGAACTTTTGTCCTACAGTGTTGGAGCTAGTATAATGCTCCCAGTCTATGTCTGGGTATTTTCAGTCACCCAATATAATGTGGTTTGGAGGACTTGATATATTCATGTATTCCAACATAGGCCAGGTGCAGTTCCTGGTGTTGTGATGGTAGTCTGTAGCATGGGAGGCAGTTTTAGCCACTGTTACTTGACCATGGCTAGTCCATGCAGCTTCTTGTTGTGGTACCAACATGGGGGTGTGGTTATCCTTGACAATTATTGCTAGTCACCCTCCTTTTGTAGCTTGTTCTATGTTTTGAGGCTGTACAGCACAGTATGAGGTGTAACCTGGTAGTGTTAGGGTGCTGTTGTGAGCCTTGACCCAGTTTTCTGTTACAGCACAGATATCAACATTCTCCATACTGGGTGAGTTTAGACTGCATGCATCTTGCTGTTTAGACTTCTGGCATTGGGTAGCATTACATCTAGGTTCTTATCCCTTCTGATACCTATGGAGATAGGTTTGTGTTTTGAGCCTTACCTATACAGGGCACACTGTGGGTAACAACAGCCTTTGCCAGTATCCATATGACCTGCACTGATAGGTGCACGCTAGTCCTAGCAGGTGGAGCATCATGTCATGCTCAGCATGTCATCCCAGACTGGCACACATTGGATCCCCTTTGACTAACTGCAATACTTCAGCCAGTTATTGCAATTGATCATCTCATTGTCATATTGTGGCATGATGCTTGGTGAGAGTAGGATATTAGTCACAGTCCTCAGGTGTGCATATAGTACAGGGTGTTACATTACTTAACACATGGCATTCATGCCTCAGGTGGTGCTGCAGGGCTGCCTCTGTCGGATGCACATATTACACTCCCTGTACATGTTTGTGAGCAGGTCATGTCATTTTAGGCATCCCTGTTATTATTTGAGTGAGTCAGAGGGGGTATCATTCCCAGGGTTCCTACTGAGCCAGTGTATGTGCTATGCGTTGCCTCTTTGCCAAGGCCAGGGCATACTGGGCACGCCTCCTTCTGCCTACTGGGGCAGGCTCAGGTTGTTCCTCCTCCGAGTCACACTCTGCCTGTGATGGCCTTGGCAATGGTGGGGGGTTGTTTGGCCCAGCCCTATGCTGGTCCTGCAGCAGCTGTTTTCGCAAGATCATATTATGTAGAATAGCACATACCATGGCAATTTGGGTACATGTAGTTGGTGTGTACTGCAAGGCTCCACCAGATGTGTCCAGACACCGTAACTGTGACTTGAGCACCCCAAACACACACTCTATTACATTACGTGTTTGTACGTGTGCCTCATTATGGCGTTCCTGTTCAGGTGTGTGTGCGTTTCTGATGGGTGTCATCAGCCACGGCTCCAGTGCATAACCTGCATCCCCCACTAGGTGTCCATGTGGGATGTCTCCATTGGCAAATGTCTGGTACAGCTGCATCGAATGCCAGATGTGGGAATCATGGTAGCTCCCAGGGCAGCCAGCACACACATTCATTATTATGCCCTGGGCATCACACATGACCTGGCAGTTGATGGAGGGGAAGCCCTTGCGGTTAATGTAGGCCCTACCCCGCTCACTGACTGGTGCTTTGATGCGTATGAGCGTGCAGTCTATTGCACCCACTACCTCAGGGTATTCCGCTATTTGCTGGAAGAGACGCATATTGCTGGCCAATACCTCACGGGCATTGGGGAAATATACATGATCACCGACATGTGCTGACATGGCATCCAGGAACTGGTACAGTACCCTGGAGGCTGATGCCTGTGATATCCCCATCATATCACCAGTTGGTCTCTGGAAGATACCTGTTGCCAGTATTCTTAGGCCAACACATACCTTGGTTTCCACTGGGATGGGGTCCCCTCTGTTGGTTCTGTGTGTGAGGCATGGCCTGCACAGCTCAACTATTTGCTGCAGGACGTCTCTGTCTACTCTATAGCGCTCTACTATCTCCAGCTCATGTAACCCGTGGTAGGTGACCCTGGGCCTGTACACTCTTCTCTGTCTCCTCACTGTGGGTTGTCTGGCACCATCTGCATTGTCACCACCCTCAGCAAGTCGCTTATGTCTCATTATGACAGCTATGGCAGCCCCTAACATTTCTGCTCTGAGTTCAGCTTTTTCAGTTTTCACTTCTAATAGCTTACTCCTGTCTTGCAGTGTCTCTTGAGAGAAACATCCTGCACTGCTGTTTGCAGAGTTTTAAGTGCTGGGCTGTGCTACTATTCTGCCTGTGTAATTGCCTACTTCTAATTGTTTTCACCTGCTAGCTCCAGCAGTATTCCCTGCTAGCTTCCTACTAATTCAGTTACTTCCTTTTTCCTTTCTGTTTCCTCAGGGGGGAGCAGCGTGCATACCAGCAGAAACACGCTCACAGTGGCTTACACGCACGCACACATGCTTACACGGTTCACAATCATGTTATTCGGGTTAAAACACGAGCATACCCATGCAAACAGTGTTACAAGTCTGCCAACAGGCTCCCACATGCTCAGTCTGCCCTACACACCCGCACACCAGCGCAAACAGTGTTAAACATCTGCCAATACACTCCAACCTGCTCAGTCTGCCTTACATGCGAGCATACTGTCCTACTCGCGCTTCATGGCGCGCACACGTGCGCATGCACGCCCAGCAAGAAACTTTGGTGTAGGCAACAGTGTACACCTTCCATTTCTTGACTTTCCCATGCTTATGTTGTGGCACTCCTCTTTCCATGATATGTGTCTGACATCTGTCATGTAACACTGAACTCCAATGAACTGCATTTCTTTCTGCCATTCCCCCCTGTGATGTCACCTATCTCCTACTCTGTTCCTCCCCCTTATGTAACTCTTACACTACTCAGAATGTGCTCATTTGCTATGTGACAGTGGAATTCAGTATCCTAACACTCATTTGCATCAGATTGCCTACTAATGCTTAGTTACATGTCTTAGACTCAGCTTCCCCCCTTAGCAACCACTACACAGTGGCCATGTTGTTTTTGGTCTGCTGGTCCCTGCATTGTAAATCCATGTATTGCATAAAACCCACATTTGTGGGTTTATAACCTTCATTTTTATGTTTTATACAGCGCACCCCGTTTGCGCGGGGTTGCTCTGGGTTTAAACACCGGCGATTGCCGAAAAAAAAATTATTTATTTCTCATATTTGCATTGGGGTACCTTGCCAATGGCCACATATTTGGCCATTGGCATGCTGCCTAACACATATGCACCCTTTATATGGAGCTGACATAGCTCCATTGTGTTTTTTCCAGAAACGTACTCAGTTGTCAACTGAGTACATTTCTGCAGCTAAAACGGCTCTTACACAGGCTGCTTTGGGCTGCCTGGATCACTAATCTACCTCATTTGCATGCTATTCAGCTGCAAGTGAGATGATTAGCATATCCACGCCTACTCCGTGTAAGAGACGTTTTAGCTGGTCTCTTACATGGACTTTAGGGCTGTTCCTGGATCGCGAAGGCTGCATGGAGTCTTACACTACTCTTAGACTCCGTGCAAGCCTTCGTGAATCCTGCCCAGCATCTATGAACCCTGACGGAATCCCAAGGTGACTAGTAAATAGGTCAGGCATGACCTAGCACACCAATT
>NC_056746.1:833561963-833587168 GCF_019279795.1 Protopterus annectens
TTAGAAGCTAAGGTATCAAACTTTTACAGAAACTTGGGACGGAAAAAAGATTTCCAAACAAAACTCTGTGGGGAAAAGGGTGGGAAGCCACTGACAAAAATTTTGATTGGCCACAGTGAAAGCCTAAAGCACTAACCTGAAAACTGGACTATACTAGCTTAGAAAGGTGGGAAAACAAATATATTTTTTGTTATTTTTTCAGAAAATAAAGCAGATACAATCAAAAAACTCTTTAAACACAGAAATGGCTATCACACCTTGTTGAGTAGAGCCACTGCAGTGATCCCAGGTGAGTTTTCTATTTTCCATCCACTCATCAAGATTTCTCTTGAAGAGGGCCAGTGAGGTGTGCTCTGTTTGACAAGTATGGGAAGTCTATTCCATAGCATAGGTAGTCTCTGGGTTATGAACCTGTCACTCCAGCATGTTCTGTTGATTGTGGTAAAGAAGTAGAGGTCTCTGGGGTGTGTGGTGCAGTGGGACTCGGATTTCTTTAGATGTAACATTTCTAACAGAGCTGGGTCAGACATGGCTTTGTAAGTCAAGCAGAGATCACCTCTAAGTAGGCGATATGAGACAGAGAATAGTTGGAGTTTTTTGAGTCTGTCCATATAGGACAAGTATTTAAAGCCTAGGATCCTCTTTGTGTGGTACTTTTGTGGCCTCTCCATTTGTTTACCAGGGGTGTCTGTAAGTGAGGTACATGCCAAATGCATTGTACGAAAAATTCATGATGTGGTTGGCCTAATGAGGGAAGAGTAGAGGGAGACAATGACCTCTTTCTTGCTGGATGCAAAACTCTTAGTAATGAGATGTGCCACATAGAAGGACTTTCTGACAACAGTGGCAATGTGGTGGTCAAAAGAGAGGTTGCTGTCAACCTGTGTTGCCAGATCTCTTATAACACCTTCTGGGTTCAGTGGACTACCATCAATGTGGTAATTAATGGGAAATGGGTTTTTCCCAAAGGGGATGATGACACATTTTTTGGCACTGAGCTTAAAGTCATGGTTCTGACACCATTCATTGGTCTCAGTGAGGCCTTTCTGTTGGATGTCAACATCACTTGGGGGGTTAGTAATAGCTCCGAACTTGCAATCGTCTTTGAACTTTGTCAGTCAGAGTCCCTTTGTGTTGGCCTGGACTTCATTGAAGTAGATACTAAACAGGAGAGGACCCAGGACCGAACCCTGTGGGACCCCACTCGTGACTGATCAGCAGTCTGACTGATCTGTGAGCCAGTTTGCAACTCACCTAGTGATATAGGGGTTGATGTCTAGCTTAGTGAGTTTTTCTATGATTCCTGAGTGGGGAATGGTATCAAAGGCCTTGTCCAGATCAAGGTAGGCTGTATGAACCACCTTGCGTTCATCCACAGCTCTGGTGACTGACTCAAAGAAGTTGACCAGGTTGAGCAGACATGATCTACCCTTCACAAAACCAAACTGTGTGGAATCCAGAGTTTGGAGATTCCCTATATCCTTGTTTATTAGGTCCATGATGATGCGTTCCATAGATTTGCATATCAGACTCATCAGGCTAATGGGGAAATAGTTCCCAGGGTCTGTAGTCGCTCCTCCTTTGTAGAGAGGGATGACTGTAGCAGTGCGCCATTTAGTAGGGACAAAGTCTGAGGTGAGGCTGTGATTGAACAGGGCACACAATGGAAATGCCAGTTCACTAGAACACAGCCAGGGATATTGTCAGATCCCACAGAAGCTGTATTCTTGGCCCTGGACAGTGCTGTTTTAACCTGTGCAGCAGTAATACTGGGTGCCTAAACCTACTCTACTGGTATTGTGATTGGCCCTTTGGGGAGGGGCAAAAGCAAGTTGGCAACTGAATCTGTCGGCCAGTATAATAAGCCTCTGCATCTGTTAGCTCGGTATAGAAGGTATCATTGTGCAGTAGCTCAGAGCAAATATGGGTATTGCCATAGAGATTCTTTACATAACTATAGAAGGCCTTGTGGTTGTCTTTGCTATCTGCTGTAATTCTGTTTTCATAGCTAGCTTTAGAGGGTTTGATGAGGGATCTCAACTTTTTGTTGAGGCTGATGAGGGAGTTTTTCCAATCTTGGGACGTCACCTTATTCCGCATCAGTTTCCTTCTTCTGTTGTAGAGTTTGTTGCCTTTGAGGAGGGGTGGGGTGGGAGGGATGTGGATTTCCAAGGTGATTAGTTTGTGGTCGGATCTAACCAGGCAGGAGTTGACTATTGTTGTAGAGCAACAGTTGCCCATGTTAGTAATGACCAGGTCAAGGATGTTGCTACCTCTAGTGGGGGTAAGAATGAGCTGGCCCAGGGCATTGGAATTAATGAATTCCAGGAAATGTTAGGCAAGTGTATTGGTACATGCGTAGTTTTCCCAGTTAATGGAGGGGTAGTTGAAGTTGCCAGGGTCTCCGGGGTGCTTAGGAATGTGGAGTGTGAGACTTGGGACATGATTGGGGACCTATAGCAGGCTACAATCTGAATTGCTGTCTTACCCAATGTTAGCTGCACCTGAACTATCTCTGATGCATTATGTTGGGCTACCAGTCTGAATGTGTGCACATCCTTTATGAATATGGAAACACCACCACCTTTGGTGCTTCCATCCAAGTTCTGGGGCCAAAAGGTGTGGAATGAGTTATAGCCTGGTAGTGCAGGGTTACTTTCTGCTGCCTTGAACCAAGTCTCTGTTACAGCGCAAATGTCGATGTTCTCCATTTTAAGGAATGCTTTGAGTGAGTGCATTTTAGAGATTTAGACTTCTAGCGTTGAGCAGCATGACCCTCAGATTGCATTTGTTTGTAGCTGTTTCAGTGTTAATTTGGTCTTTGGAACACCACCTAAAAAGGCACTACGGGGGTAGCAAGAGCCTTGGCTAGTATCTGAAAGCCCAAGGGTGACAGATGCAGGCCATCTCTGGCAAGCATTGAGGTCTGTCAATCATGTCATCCCAGGCAGACGGATACTAGATCCCCTTAGAATGACACCAGAAACTTATCCAATTGTTGAAATCAATCATTTTCTGCTTGGACTGTGCATTTGCACTTTTCCCACCTTTACTGTAACTAGTCTAGTCCAGATACAGATCTGCTGTATCCAGGACTGTATGTAAGCTTCTGAACCCCCCCCCCCCCCACCAAGCCTTTCTGTGTTGGAGGGAAGCCTTCTAGCTTATCAGTGGGAGTAGTAAGCACTAGGTAGCCTATCTACCACAAGGGGAGTGATTTCTGGCCCAGAAATTGTAGTTTATTGGCCATTTGGGTCATTTTTTTTTCAATCTCTTTCAACTTTCTGTTTTAAAAGCCCGCATTTGCACTTGTTTCCTGCCTTTTCTGTAACTAGTCTGTGTTATTTTAATATTTCTGTGACTGAATCTCTGGTGTTATTGTAAATAGATATTTAGTATTTTCATACTCTTTTATTATTCATTATTAAATATATTTAAATGTTTCATTGTGGCTGGTCTTTAGAGAATATTTTAATCTCTGAGAGTACTTACATATATTTAGTGACAGGTCTGGCCACTCCTGAAAGCCTTACTGCATTGGCCAAACACAACCATTTGTATGACTATTAACTTTACCCAGTAAAATTGGATACCCTTGTAAGAGCATTGGAGTAGTTGGCTTTGGAGTGTCTGGTGGTGGTGTAACTACCTTATAGCTTGGGCATAAGATGGCATAGCTAGTAAATCTGTGCCAGTCTTTCCCAGGGACACAAGGCACTGGTTTCACAGAGAGGGTGTTGGAGGACTTGGCTTGGACACTCAGCTGAGGACTCAAACCTACAGCTGTGGCAGTGGGGAGTCTTACTGGTGATCTGGAGAGAGAGAGAGAGAGAGAAAAACAGCCCCTAAACTGAGTGGGTTCCCTGTGTGCTCTTAAGGGAAATTGTGCTTGATGCAGACAACTGCATCTTGAAGTACTGAGTGTATCCATTTTTGCTCCAAGTGAATGTCCCTCTCCAGTTCCAGTGGTGAGGATTCAGGCTCCTTGATTACTGGTCCAGACTGGGGACATCACACAAGTGTGCCCTCGAAGCATGTCTCCCAAAACTTACTGTGTTAGTATTGGCCTACTCTTAGAATAAACATCATTGGTAATAATGCCATTATTCATGGAACATTTCACACATACTTTGTCATGGTGAAGCTATGAGCTACACTGTATAGGAGCCACCCAGATGGGCAAGTTGTGACAGTGAGATCAGAAAAAAGATAGCCCACTGAAGAAGGTAATGGCAGGCCACACAAGTACTTTTGCCAAGAAACCCCAATGAGCAAAGGTAAACAGAAGCACATAGAAACCAGAAGATGGAATCCTCAGATCTGAAAGTGTCCAGCATAATGGGGGAAGGGCAAAGGACAAGTATAAGTAGTGCTAGAGTTTATTATGTGGATGGATTAAAGCTAGAGATATATCCATCTGTTGAGGTACTCATCGATGAAAAAGTCTGATGCAGCAAGTAACTTGGAATGCACAAATTGTGAACCAAGGTAAACATAAAGTGGTTAAGGATGAGGCAACAAGAATAAACATTCAGAAAGAAGTGAGCATGTGAATTTGATAGAGAAATGATTTCAGGACAGAAATTCTGCAGAATGTCTAGGACAAAGTAAAATGAGAATACTTATACTAATTGCTAGTGGAGATTTGATAGTTTTAGAACCGGAAATAAAGGATAATAATAGTAAATTTATGGTAGAGATGGGATACTGTCAAGGGAGGAGGATTATACTGATGTATTTAAATTCAACCAAAAACTGCTACTATGGAGCTTAAGAAAATTTGGGGAGAAATAATCAGCTTTCAGCTGGGTGTATTACTTATAGGTGGGGACTGGAAATTGATTTGCAACAGTGAAGATTTATCTGGGGGACCTAGAAGGGAAAATATAATAAAAGAGGGAAGATTTCTGAAGAAATTTATGAAATATTTGGCATGGAAGATGTGAATTCAGTAGTAGGAATTCAGAGAGAATTTATATATTATTCCCCAAAGTACAAAAACTGGGCTAGACTAGACAGCAATTATATTCCATCGGAACATGTGCATTTAATTGAGGGTTTCGACACACATCCAATAACTATTTCAGATCATGTGCCAGTAACAATTAAGATAAAAATGCAGAGTAATGAAGTAAAAATGAGACACTAGTGCTTCCCATCTTATCTGTCAAAAGGAGGAATGCAAGGAATGGGTACTAGAAATTATTTGAGAGTTATTAGGGAAGATAGAAAAGTTCTTCAGCTAGTGAGTGGAATAAAATGAAAGTGGAGTTTAAAATAGGGAAGAAATAAAAGAAAAAAGAGATATGGTTAAGATGTAACAAGAATTATTTAGGGGGCTGACACAGGTTAAAGTATTGTAGAATAGGGGGAATCTCACAGACCATGAAGAGGTGCAACTGCAGAGTGCTAAATAGAAAATAAGGCAGTATCTGAATAATATACTTGAATTTAGAAAGATTGCTTTAAGCAACTGTTTTTGATAATAACTCCAGAGCACAAAAACTTTTAGCTCAACAACTTAAGCAACAGAAATTAGAAAGGGTTGATGCCAATCGTGGGGACCCTATAAAAAGAAAGGAGCCTATAAAAAGATGAATAGAGATCCTATACAAGTGTTAGAGATATTAAAAAAAAAATAAATGTAGAGGTATTAGAGATATTTTAAAATGTTTATGAAATTTTGTATAAAGCATAGAAATGGGG
Organism: Protopterus annectens; assembly: GCF_019279795.1. Classification (NCBI taxonomy): domain Eukaryota; kingdom Metazoa; phylum Chordata; order Ceratodontiformes; family Protopteridae; genus Protopterus; species Protopterus annectens. Next base: position 833,567,670 of record NC_056746.1, read on the forward strand.
AAATCAAGAAACAGCACAAATGAAAATATTTATGGAAGAGACAGATGAGGCTCAATAACTAACAGTTAATATATATAACCAATATGCAGAAAAGTCTCTAGGAATATATTGTATTCCTGTGGAGGGTTGGAAGATCAGGTGGAAGAAAGTGATAAATGTCTGGAAAGTTTGGTTTAACAGTATTTTAAAAGGGTCTATATTAGAACATCGAAGTTTCAAAACTTCGAATGTTCTAATATCGATCCATATTCAGTGAACGCTGAAAATATCGAAGCTACAGAAAACCAAATTTTTTCCTAGGGAAAGAATTTGCTCGTCCGTTTCTGTTGCTTCAGTATTTTCAGCGCTGTGGTGGAAAGTTACGGGTCGGGTTCAGGTAAGTGTGCGATTGAGCGCAGGTTAGGTTAGGTTAGTTAGGGTTAGGGTGCGGGTTAGGTATGTGTGTGATTGTGTGGGTGTGAGGGTTAGGACGGGTTAGGTGAGTTAGGGTTAGGGCACGGGTTAGGTATGTGTGCGATTATGTGGATGTGAGGGTTAGGGCAGGTTAGGTGAGTTAGGGTTAGGGTGCAGGTCAGTAAGTGTGCGATTGTGTGGAAGTGAGGGTTAGGGCAGGGTAGGTGAGTTAGGGTTAGGGCGTGGGTGAGGTGAGTGTGCAATAGTGACGGACCTTAGGGTTAGGGTTCAGATTAAGGTAAGTGGATAGTTAGTGGTGTATGTATAGTTTAGTGTAGGGTTAGGTGTAAGATTTTAGGTGTATGTGTGTGGATTGCTCTTTGTTTGGTATGTTTGTGTTGTGTGTATGTGTTTTGGAACAGCAAATGTTTTCCCTAGGAAAAATTTTGCTGTTCTGTATGTTCGATGTTTTCAACTTTCGCTGAATAGGGGTCGATATTAGAACATTCGAAGTTTTGAAACTTTGGTGTTCTAAAATATACCCTTTTAAAAGGAGGAGAAACACCAGCATCTTGGAAAAAGCTGTGGAGGCTGTAATACCTAAAGATAGTAAGGACCTATCAGACTTAGCTTCATATCAGCCTATTTCAATTTTAAACCATGAATATAAAGTGTTTATGTCCATAATGGCTAAAAGAATTGTGTGGCTTTGTGCAGGGGAGACAAGCATCTGACAATATTAATAGAACAATGATGATCAAGAGGGAAGCAAAATATAAGAAAATACTGCTGTTGTTGCTGGTTTTGATGCAGAGAAATCATTCAACACATTAAGCTGGGGTGTTATGAGCAGGGCAAAGGAAGCATTTGCATTCCCTGATATAATAATAGGGTCAATTACGAGGATATGTAAGGGATCAGAGGCAAAAATTAAAGTAGATGGGTTCCTCTCTGATAAGTTATGTCTGAACAGAGGAACTAGACAGAAGTCCTCTTTCCCCTTTGTTATCTGTATTACACTCAGAGCCATTGTCAATGAAAATAAGACTCAGTAATTCAAGGATATAACTGGTATGAGAATCAAGAAAATTTGTCTTTATTTGTAGATAATATTATTTTGTACATGATAAAACCAGAAAAGGTCATCTCAGTGTCGTGAAACATTTGGAGGCAGTTTCACGTCTTTTCAGGATATAAAATGAATGAAGATAAGACAAAGGCTATAGTTGTAAACTATGTGCCAACACATGAATTGGTTCAGTAATACCCATATGTATGGGGCCATGATAAAATGAAGTAGTTACTCGTATGGATTAAAAAGGATTCTGTTATGGCAGCTAAGGATAAGTGTGATGCCCCTGCACTGGCTCAGTAATCAAGGAGCCTCAATCCTCACCACTAGCAGCAGTGAGGGAAGTCCACATTGGGAGGATGACAAGTGCACACACAGTAAAGTACAATTTCCCTTATGAGCTCACAGAGATCACAGTCAGTCTGGAGCTGGTTTCATCCTCTTTTTTTCCAGATCCCCAATAAGACTCCCCACTGGCGAAGCTATAGAGTTGGGTCCTTAGCCAGGGTTCCAAGCCAAGTCCTCCCAGTACGCTCTTTGTCCAACCAGTGTTTTCTGTCCCTGCCCAAGTAGCTGACACACACACACACACACACACATACACACACACACACACACACACACACACACACACACACTTTGAGATTTGATGTATGCACAAACACACACCTGGGAAAGGCTGGCACAGGTTTACTAGCTATGCCACTTCTGCCCAGACCATAAGGTAGTTATCACTGACACCAGAACCCCTTATCAGCTACTTTAAGGCCCTTCCCAAAGGGTGACCAATCTTACTGTGTAATGTTATCCAAATGGTAAGTGTGACCAAGGCCAAGGCTATTTAGGAGTGGCCTATACAGTGTCACCAGAAAGATATGCAAATACTCTTAGAGCTTAACTACCTCTAAACAAGCCAGCCACAATTAAAATGTTTAAATATATTTAATAATAAATAATAAAAGAACAAGACAATACTCAATAACTCAACATAGTGACTACAAGGTTCAGAATCACAGGAACTATTTTAAAACAACATTGCAGGACAGTCTCAAATATAGAAAACATCTAAACCAATCTTTACTATATTCCTATCTATATCTAAAAGATACTTTCCGTAGTTACTTATTATTAGCAAGATGCAGGCAGAAGTGCTGATGAGTGGGATGTTTATAGGTCCAAAGACAAATGCAAAATGCAAAGACTCACTCTCTGAGATAGTTCTTAAATTAATAATACACATTACTGCTGGGTTAGCTGGGTTGACATCACTCTTTATCACCTGCCTTCAGTTCCCAGGCTAACAGAAACTTAGAATTTAGCACCTCTCTGTCAGAGGTACATATCTCAGAAGTTTGCCTAGAACTGAAAATCGTAAAACAGTTAAACACTTTTACATTTGAAACCTAGTAATTATTTCTGTTTCAAGACAATAGGAAAACTTCCTACTCTAGACATTGTGTCTGCTCTGAGATGAAACAGAGGTAACAGAATTGTAAAACAATTTCCACTTATTTTCTTGAGGTTTTGCAAGTTAACTCTGTATGCTCCAACTTCTACCATTAAAACACACATCTGCACAGGTATATAGTTTATAAACATTTCTGCTCTTTTCCAGCAGGGTACACTGTGGTTACATTCTTGAAGCTCAGTGCATAACATACAGTTCAACACGCACTTCTGCACTAGTAGTTTAATATACACATAACATATAGTTCTATTACATTTGTAAGACAAGCCTATGGATCATAATAATATTCACAAATGACATATGATTATTTACAAAATTCTAGATAGCTGGGCTGGCAGCCGCACAATGTGGTACAAGATTAAACCAAATACAATAAAAAATGAAAAACCTGAAGCTCTTGTTTTCTGATATGGATAGCAAAATAGAAGGAGTGAAAATGGTTTTAGTTCCCTTAGTTTTATATACAGGTCAGGCAGTTTAGCATGAAAATGTAGAATGGAGGTTCGGCAAAAACGGGAATATCAAAATTCATTTGGCTGCTTCCCGTATTGCTGACTGTAAATACTGTGAGTGTTCTGTGCAGCAAATGCCACTGTGCATTCGCACATCTGTGGCCGATGTTTCAACTAGAGATTGAGGTACAGAGTGGACCGGGAAATTACCCTTTTCCCCAATGTAGTGAGATCTCAGAGTTGGAATATATAATTTGTAGGGGATGTGGGGGGGGGGGGGGCTTGATGAACTGCAAAACTAAATGTCAAAAGTGCGAATGTGATTTTGTCGCTAAATGCACTTTGACATTCTGCCCTACTTAATATGCAGGAAGTGGTTTTTCGAAGTCAATGATTTAAGTGGATTATGTTGTGTCATTCGCACATATGATGGTAAACCAGGTCAGGCATATTTTTATCAACCAGAGGAGAAGTTGTAGACAGTAATTAATAGAGTTGAAGGATTTTATCTGGGAGGGGAAAACAGCAAGGGAAAAGTGGGATAAGATGATCTTTCCAATAGAATAGGGAAGTTTAGGATTATCGGATTTGAAGGGATATTTGGATACTTTTGAGCTACACAGTTAAGGCTCATATATGATGCAGTTAATGTTGAGGAGTGATAGGCCAGTGACTTCCAATATGACAGAGCAACAGATGGCACAGGATGAAATTGAAGAGAAGATGCCACAGGATGATGCTATAGAACTTTCTATAGAATGCCCACAGGAAACAGAAAACAAGGGGTGTGCCCAGAGTTTGGAAGAAAATGAACTAAGAGAAGAGTTGCTTGATTTAATGGACATGGATAGATATATTAAGATCAATGAGTGAAATGACTGCAGAAGGTCAATAAAACCCCAAAAGTTAGAAGTCTGATAAAACAAATAAATACAGTAATTAGGACTGTCTATAGAGATTCATGTGATATAACAGAAGTAAACAGGATATATTACTGTGCTGCTGAATTAATAACTGATAAAATTTTACGACAAGAGCACAGGGTAGAGAGGGAAAGGAAGGGGAGAAATCGAATACCATCATGGAAATATCAAATAGAGAAAACTATAAAGCAGCTAAGACAAGAGCATCACTGTTAGAAGACTATAGAAAAGGGAACAGATCAACAAAAATACCAAGAACGATAGATGTGATAAAAGTAATGCGCAGTATTAGAACAGACCAGGATCTATCATGCACTATCACAAATAACAAACTAAAAATTTCAGCACAGGCGGAAAAACTTAGAAGCTACAAATATAAATATAATGACCCAAAAAAGTTTAATAGAGAATTGGGAAATAAGGTAAAAGGAACTGAAAGACCACCAAAAAAAGAGGAAGTAGATACATTTTGGAGAAGTATTTATGAAGATCCTGTGGAACAGAACAAAGATGCTAAATGGATAGAAGAAGTAAAAGAAAGAATAAGAGGATTAAAGGTTCAGGATATGAAATGTGATGAAGTAACAGCCAGAGAGATCGAAACAAAGTTAAGGAAAGCCTCTAATTGGAAAACCCCAGGTCCAGATGCAGTCCCTAACTTTTGGCTGAAAGTATTAACATCTTTGCACGATGATTTAGCCATGAGTAAGAACTATTTATATGCGCACCCCAAACAGACACCAACCTGGTTAACAACAGGAAAAACAATGCTCCTACTTAAGAGTGAACCTGCAAGCTACCCTAAAAAATATAGACCAGTACCTTGCCTTCCGACGATGTATAAACTATACATGTGAATTAATGCTAACAGAGTTTATAGTCATTTAGAAGAAAACTCAATTATGCCAGTTGAACAAAAGGGCAATAAAAGAAAGTCATATGGAACAAAGGATAATTTGCTGTTAAATAAAGTCATAGTGGAGAACTGTAAAAAGGGGAAGAATCTAAGTATGGCATGGATTGACTACAAAAATAGACATGCTCAATAAATGCAACTGGAGACCACTCCATCATCTCCAACTTGACCAGGCTGTAACATACTTCAATGTACTCATCCCTCATTAGACCCATTATAGAATACAACGCCCCATTTGGTATGTACCTCACAAGACATCTGCAACAGCTGGAAAGGCCACAGAAATACCTCACTAAACAAATCACAGGCCTAAAGCAGATGCCTTATGCTGACTGTCTAAAAAAACTCCAGCTATACTCTGTGGCATATCATATATTCAGAGGCCATCTCTGCTTAACATACAAGGCCATGTCAAACCCTGAGTTGTTGGACATGCTCCACTTAAAGAAATCCCAATCCCGCAGAGCCACATGCTCCAGGGATCTAAACCTTGTCATCACAATGAACAAAACATGCTGAAGGGATAGGTTCCTGACCCAAAGACTCCCCATACTCTGAAATAGACTGCCCATACATGTCAAGCAGAGTGCCTCCTTGGCCCTCTTCAAAAGGAACCTTGACGATTGGATGGGAGATAGGAAATTCACCCCGGGGATCACATCAGTCACCCTGCTAGACAGGGGTCCAGGGAAGTAAATATTGTGGGAAGAAATATCCAGGGAATTGTTATGGCTAGGCTTGTATAGGCCCTAGAGCCGATAGCCTAGTACCAACCTATGAACCTATGAACCTATGACACATTTCTAGCTATTCTAAATAGCTTAGCACCAACTCATACATGTTGTGTTAAAAATAAGAGATTCCCCTGGATATCAAAAGAAACCATTAATCTTCAAAAACTAATGGACAAAACCTGGTATCGATACCAAAAATCAAGACAATAAAACTCTGCTAGCATACCAGCAGCTCTGCAATCAAACAGAAAAACAACAACTCAGACTAGACAAAAAACATATTATACAACTATGCAAAACAAATATGAAAACAATACCAAAAAGTTCGGGCAAGCAATTAACTCACTCCTCCACCTGGGATAAAGCTGCAACCACAGAATCAACAACCAATAACCAAAGAGTGAGTATTGCCTCACAAATCAACACCTATTTTATAAGCACCATCCTCTCCTTAGTTACAGGGAACAATTCCACCCCTCTGTCTCTTCCACCTAATGTGGAAACTAACAACAACTTTTTTGACCTCAAACCTGTCCCAACTAACACCATAAGAATAATGTTGAAAAAACTAAAATCTTCTTCCTTAGCAGCTGACCAACTCCCCTATGAGTACCTCAAACTGTCAGCTGATGTCATAGCTCTGCCTATCTCCATTCTTGTAAATAGGTCTATGGCAGAACAATATGTCCCAAAATTATGGAAAATTTCCTATATCACCCCTCTACATAAAGGAGGAACATCAACAGAATTAAACAATTACAGACCCACAGCCATCCTTTCCCCCTGTGTCAAAATTCTGGAAAAATGTATCCACACTCAATTACTACAATACCTGTTATCTCACAACCTTATCTCTCCCTCCCATCATGGTTTCAGACCAAAACACAGCACCACCACAGCCTTAATTAAGTTCTCTAACACCATCAACCAGCTGAGAAATTCAAACCAGCAAGTAACATCAATCTTCTTAGACATGCCAAAAGTGTTCAACACTGTCTCCCATCAGAAACTCTTTACTACTCTTCCCTCACTAAACCTATCAAAGACTTCCCTCTCCTGGTTCCTAAGCTATCTTTCTGACAGACAACAAGCAGTACGATGGAAATCTGAACTCTCACTACTTCTGCCTGTCTCGGATGGAGTTCCCCAAGGGCCCAAACTAGGACCCCTTCTTTTCACCATCTTCTCTAATGATCTAGCCTCATCCACAACACACACTAAAGAAGTTCAGTATGTGGACGATTCAACTTTAATCTGCTCAGCAGATACCTTACCAGACCTCCAAATAGTAGCCCAACAAGCTTTTAATGATATACAAACATATCTAAGTAAATCACAACTAATCCTCAACCCCCAAAAGACACAGTTAGTGTTATTTACCAGTAGCAAACAATCACTGACCACCCCTCCTTACACCATTCTCTCAGCAAACAACACAGTCATCCAACCAGTTGAGCATACAAAACTCCTTGGAGTGAAAATTGCCAACAAACTCAGATTTGACCAACACATAGCCACCATAATTAAGAAAGTTTAGATCAAACTTGGCTCACTGTACAGAAGCAAGCCATTCCTCACTGACAATACCAGACTAGACATATCCAGAACCTTCCTCTTCTCTATGCTCCTTTATGCTTTCCCCCTCTTTAACAACTTAAAAAAAAAAATCAGACTTAACCAAATTGGAAACTTGCTACAACAAAATAGCCCATTTTGCAGCCGATCTTCCCCACCAAACCCACCATTGTATAGCTCTACATAAATTAAATTGGCTCAAGCTACCTAACCTTCTTTGTCTCTACCAACTTAAATTCACACACAATATCATCTTCCATGCTGACAGTTGCCCATCCCCCAAGGAACTTGTTGTTCTCTATTCATGCCCACTAAGTCTAAGATCTGCAGACAGAAACATTCTCACACTAAACAAAGCTAACAACACTCACAGTAAAGCCCTATTCTCAAATCAAATAGCCAAATTATAAAACTCTCTACCCCACACCCTCCAAAACATACCTGATTCTACAAGTTTTAAACAACTGCTAGTTGAACATCTATTCAAGAAATGGCATTGCTCCTGTGCCAAACCTGACTGACAAGATAACTATAACTCTCTCAACACACTGTCCACTCCTTACCTCATTTTCTCCCTCTCCTCAGTGTTTTTACTACCTAAAAATAAATATATATAAAGGAAATCTCATTTGGTGATAACTATTATTTAATAAGTACACACTACTAACTTTATTTTTTCTCACAGTGATCTTCAGTGAAATGCTTGTTTTTCTTTTTGAACCTGTATCTACTAGAAAACTGTATTGAATACTACTTTGTATAGACTGACTAGAAGATGTGTATTCTGCATCTTACTGTATGTATACTATTGTACTATCTAATTATTGCATATTGCTTATATTTCTGTGGAGCTTTTCTCCCCAGGCCTCTGCTGAAAATGGGCTTCTGGCCCAGTCAGACTTTCCTGGTAAACAAACGAAATAAATAAAAAAGCATTTGATAGTATCCTACATTCATGGCTAAAAGAGTGCTTAAAAGTGTATAAGATACACCCTGCACTGATTGATTACATTACAGTGACCATGAAACAGTGGCAGACCACTTTGCAATTAAGCCATGACAAAGGACAGATTATTATTTTATTTATTTTTTATTTTTATTTTACATTTGTTGACCAGGATAGTCCGACTGGATGCATGTCCATTTTCAGCGGAGGCCCGGGGAGAAAAGCTCCAAGGGTAAGCAGATACAGCATTACATAATACCAGCATTACATATTACAAACAGACTATTTACAGAGATTACATAAGTAAGCAAGTTAAACAAGTTCCACATGTTACAGTTAATCCTGAGCACAAGTCAGGATTAAATGAAATTACACAGTAAACTGGTTAACAGATTTTTACACATTCTAGAGAGAGTTAGCCAGGCTTGATACAATGCCATAGCCAGTTAAGTGACAAATGTTGTTTGAGTCTAGTTTTAAATTGACCTAAGGTGGAAAGTAAGGTAATATCAGCTGGAAGAGAGTTCCAGGATCTACTTACAGAGTTTGCAAAGAGAGAATCACCGGCTGTGTTATTAATTTTGCTAGTCTGAATTAGTAGTTTGTTTGAGGATCGAAGCGGTCTAGGATTGTTATAGGGGGTGATAATATTTTTAAGTGCAGGAGTATTGTCCGGATTATAGAGGATTTTATAGGCCATAATCAGTTGGTTATACTGGATTAGGCTGGGTAGTTCAAGCCAACCAAGCTAATTTAGATTGATGCAATGATGTGTCCTAAAAGGCAGCCCAGTGGCAAACCTGGCAATGTGGTTGTAGCAAATTGAGAGTTTGTTAAGGATAGTCTTGTTCAAATTCGAGAGTAGAGGGGATGCATACAGAAGGGTTGAAAGAAGGTGAGAGCGAGCTATAGCAATTTTAGCTGGAGGGGTTAGGAAGGCTTTTATTCTGTAAAGTGACCCTAGTTTTTTATTGATGGATTTGATAGTTTGGTTAACATGTAGGTCAAATTTTAAATTATTGTCTATGATGACACCTAATAGTTTTGTAGATGGGTCAGGGGAGATTATTGTGCCATCATTTGATTTTATGGTAAAGGTGAAAGTGGTAGACCTATGTGTTGGTGAAAATAACAGCATTTTAGTTTTTTGGGATTTAGGATCAGACGATGTTCAGAAAGCCAGTTTTCTGTTGTATTAAAGGTGGTCTGGGTAGCTGACCATAACTCTACTGGAGATGTGGCTGAGCAAATCAGAATAGCGTCATCAGCATATTGGATACAGCTGACTTTTGGGATGACAGTATAAAGGTCGTTAATGAAGATGGAGAACAGCAAGGGCCCTAGTATAGAGCCTTGTGGTACTCCGAGGGTGTTAGGTAGAAGGTTAGAGAGTTTGTTCTGCCAGAGGACAGCCTGCTGTCGACCATTCAGGTAGGATTGAAACCATTGGAGGGCTCCAGTATCTAGACAGAATGTTTGCAGGGTGTGGATTAAAAGTTGGTGATCAACCATATCGAATGCCTTGGAAAGATCCAAAAAGAGGGCTGAGGATATATAATTGTTGCGATTATGGTTTATGGTGTTAGTAAAGGCTAGGAGGGCTGAAGTAGTGCTGTGATGAGGACGGAAGCCAAGCTGAGTGTCTGCCATAAGGCAATTTTGGATTAGGTGGTGCATGAGTTGTCTATGAATACATTGTTCCATAATCTTTGCAAGTGGAGAGAGTATAGCTATTGGCCTATAATTGGAGAATTCAGTAGAGCTGCCTCCTTTGTGAAGTGGGATTACATAGGATATTTTCCAGATGGTGGGAATTTTAGCTTCTACTATGGTTCTATTAATTAGTATTGAGACGGGGTAAGCAATAGCATCAGCTGATTTTTGTAGGTACTCGGCAAGGAGTTGATCAGCAGAAAGTGTAGTGGGTTTTAATTTTTTGATCAAGGTACGGATAAGTGAAGTGGCGACTGGTTGGAAGCTGAACACAAGTAGGTTTCTAGGGGTACTACTTTCAGGACCAGGGGAGCTAGGAGGTAGTTGGCTAGCTAGGGCTTGAATTGTCTCAGTAAAGAATTGGTTAAAACTATCAGAAACATCTTCAGGGGTTTTATCAGTAGTAGTAGCAGGGATTGGGGTTGAAGTTTGTCCAGGATGTAGTAGATTATTTAAACCTGCCCAAAACTTCTGAGGGTTATTTTGGTTTACTGTCTGTAAATTACAGTAGTATTGTTTTTCGTCTTGTAAAATTGATATTTTTGGTTTCGTTCCTGGATTGCCTGTATTTAATGTGATCTTGAGGGTCTTTAGAAGAACGCCATAAAGCCCATGCTTTGTTTCTAAGGGTAATTTTGAGTTTAGACTCTATAGAAAGCCATGGTGCAGTTTTTGCCTTGGTTCTCTTTGAACGAACAGGTGCATGCAAATGAAGGATCTCAAGAATTTGTTGTTAAAGTATGCTACTGCTTCCTCTAAGGGAGGTGTTTTGAATAGACCAATTACATGAGTTTAGTTCTTGTTGGAATTTGGCAGGGTCAAAGTTTTATTGTTTCTAACCTTTCTGAGTAAGGGTTGTTGGGAATTAATGGTTTTATGCTTAATTACATATGTGAGAAGGTGATCGCTTAGGCCATTAAGGAGGGTACCAGAGGTGTACAGTTGGGGGTGACCGTTTATGAGTACCCAGTCAAGTATACTTTCTTTTTGGTTGGGTTTACCTATCCTGGTAGGGGTGGATATGATTTGTGTAAACGCATGCAGGTTAATATGGGTGGTTGGGGATTCTAAGGAACAGGGGCCCCAGTCTATGTTAAATTCTCCAAGTAGTAGGGTTTCTTGGGGGTAGTGACATGATAGCCAGTGCAGGATATCTTCAAATGTAGATATATTGTTACCTGGGGGAATGTACATACAGATGATATTAATGCATTTATTTTATTGTTGCAATTTGGTGGCAAGAATCTCTGAGTTATTAATCTGAGGAGGTTGTATTACATCTATGGTGACATTCAACTCAGATTTATAGAGTACAGCTACCCCACCCCCTTTCCTCGAAGCACGATCCAGCCTGTGTATGTTGTACCCAGGTGGTAACACTTCATTGTCTTTAGTGTTAGGTTTTAACCAGGTTTCAGATAAACAGAGAATCTCAGGGGAGTGGACATCCAGAAGTGCATGCAATTCATGTACCTTGTTATTAATGCTTCTAATATTGAGATGACAGACTAGGAGAGTTAGTTGGCCTATTAATTGTAGGTTTGTAGCTTAGATTACAAGTAGAGGGGGTATGTGTATCTGAAGTGAGTGGGCCAGGGTTGGGGTGAACATCACCACCAAGTATTAGGTTGAGTCTATACTTGGTGATGAACTTCAGGAATTTGTTTATTAGTTTGTGGTAGTGTTTGGATCTAGAGCTAATGTGCCTGGGGTTGAGATGCTGATAGACTGAACAAGATGTTGGATAGGATCTGGTACTGTAAGTATGGTTGAATGTGGAAGGATTTACAGCTGGGGTGATAGTATGGCCTTTTGGGACCTGAAATCCCACGAGAAACTGGTTTTCATACAAGGTAAGGAGGTATGGTGTGAACAAGAGGGGTAGTAAAGAAGAGTATATCATTATATGTGATTCAGCTAGTGAGTGAAGGAACTGTTTTACCTGGTGATGCAACACCAGAAGATAGAGTGGTGAGGTAAAGGTACTGGAAGGGGGATGGGAGAATGCCAGATGAAAGCTAATAGGTGCTATTACAATGTAGGTAGTAGAATGGGGGCAGGTGGAATTATCCCAGATGAAAGCAGATAGGATCTAGAAAGTGGGGGAGTGGCTATAGTACTATAAATTTAGAGGTAGTGGGGAGGAGGTGGGGGCAGGGAGGCGAAGAGAGCCCGGCGTGAAGCTTGTGAGGCAACATGTGAGGCTATTGCAGTTTACAAGGTTTCCTAAGGTGTCCTAAAGCTATAAGGTAAGTATTACAGCTCTTAATGTAAGAGTCAATTTACTTCAGTTACAGGGGAAGGAGGCAACCACTCAAGTAGAAACAAAGAGCCCTATGGCTGACCAATATGGTGACCTGCTTAATTACAAAGCACTGTAAGTAAAAGCTTAACAAATGCTTTGTGTGTGTAACCTACTCTGTTTAAATGTTGAGAGAAACTGATCCCAGGGATAAAATTTCAAAGGGGGATATTCCAGGGTGATTCTCTGTCATTGTTGCTATTCTGCCTGGCCATTAACCCCTTAAGCTGTTTACTTAACAGCTTGGGCCATGGCTACAATTTGGCTCCTAAAAAACAACAAAGTGTAAAGACTTCTCATCTTCTGTTTGCCGATGATTTAAAACTGTATAGCTCATCAGATGAGGAATTGAAAGCACAGCTGCAGGTTGTCAAAACTTTTTCAGATGGTATAAGAATCTCATTTGGTCTTGATAAGTGTGCAAAAGCATCCTTCAAAGCAGGAAAACTGCAGCACCAGGAAAACATCAGTTTGGGACAAGAATGTGATACAAAAGAACTTGAGCAAGAAGGAGTGCGTAAATATTTGCGAACTGATGAAGGATCAGCAATAAAGCATGAACAAATGTGAATAAAACTTACTAAGGAATACTTTAGAAGACTTAAATTAATTCTGAAAACAGCGTTGACATCTAGGAACAAAATCCAAGCTATAAACCAATTTGCTTTTCCAGTCTTAACTTACAGTTTTGGAGTGACTGACTGGCCCCAAAACGTGTTGGATAGATTGGATAGGAAAACAAGAAGGATGTTTCATGCTCACCAAATGATTTATAAAAATCAGTGTATACCAAGATTATATATTCCCCATTCCAAAGGAGAGATGGGCCTCTTTGAAACTGATTACATGTATAGAGCTGCAGTTGTGGGACTCCACACATATCTGCTGACCTCACAAGACCCACATGTAGTGAAAGTCTTGAAACATGAGGAGAATAAATCTAAGATGACTTCTCTGCTTAATCTAGCAGAAGCATTTTGGTATCAAGCAGGAATGGAACTTAAACCAGAAGTAGATAAAAATCAGGCAGCAACTGAATGTGCCATAAAATAAAAGAAAGAAAGAATATAAGGTGAAGAACCAGATGATAAGGCAAGAAATGTGGAAAAAGCATAAATATAGTTCCAATTATAGAAAACTTGTGGAAGAACCTCATGTTGATCAGGATCGAATGCAAGAATAGTTAAGGAGAGGCAAATTCAAACCAAGAGATGAAAGATTAATATTGACAGGCCAAAACAGTGGGCTACATACACGTTGGATTACAAAGTTCATTGAACATGTTGGAGAAACAGACAAATGTAGGTTTTGTAAAACCGAATTGGAAACAGCTGCACACCTTGTTGCTGGTTGCGACATACTAATGGCAGCAGGACTGTAGACTGAAAAGCAAAATAATGTGGCAAGATTGTTGCACTAGGGATTGTGCAGACATTATGGTATTGAAGTGGCTGAAAAACACTGGAAGCATGAGCCACAAAGTATCACAGAAAATGAAGTTTATATCACATGGGATCAATTACCAACACTTCAAAAGATAGACGCCAGAAAACCAGATATAGTGGTCCAAGAAAAGAAGACAAAAGTAGCATTGATCATTGAAATCACCACACCCAGTGACTACAGTGTCTTGCGTACAGAGAGAAAAAAGTCATAAAATATCAGGATCTGCAGGCAGAAACAACAGCAATGTGGAAGAAAGATATCCAGACAGTTCCAATAGCAGTAGGAGCAATGGCTCTCATAAGAATCTTCAGTTGTCCTTAGATATGTTACCAATCCATGTAACTCCATATGAACTGCAGAAGGAGTCATTACCGAGCACATTATGGGTGCTGCGAAGAGTACATTGACATCAAAGACTGAAACAATACTAATTTCATGAGCTTTAATTGTACTTTGACTTAGGAATGGGGTTGATTCCTATCATGGTATTAGAAATCCAGAAAATTTGGAGAAATTTAAAAAATACTATATTCATAAAGTAGCGGAAAGTATTCCAAGAGCTAAGACCATATCAGAAAGGAGAAAGGTGATTCTACCAATAGGGATGACTGCAATTAGGGGTACAGAGAATAGGCAAGAGGGAACTGAAATTTACTGGAGAAAACAAAGGAACCAAAGTACTGGGAATAAATAACTAGAAAGGTAAAGGTAACACAATGGGAAGAGGCCAAGAAGACATTTGGACTGCAGGCTAGAGACGGACTCCCCCACCAGGGATTGTTTTTAGAGTATAGGAAAAGAGAAAGGGATAGGGTAATCCTAAGTGAAAGACCTGCTCTAGTACATTTTGTAGTTGAATCTACAGCAGAAGCTGCTATTAAAAAAGGAATAATTAGTAGGGCATAGAAAATTTTCCACAGTATATAGGAACAAATCACAGGATGTTAGAAAAGATTGGGAAGAGTCAGAAGCATAGCTGGCTTCACCAGTGCCCTGGGCCAGTACCATGAATCAGAGCCCCACCCCCTTCAAGTAAAGAGCAAAAAAAAAAAACACTTTACTGTATAAAGTCAATCACTACATAGAAGTGATTGGCTTTTTACAAATCCACACGCTCCCCCACAACACACACAGCTGCCTAGTATTCAGATCCCATGTCTGGGCCCTGCTTCCAACTCTCCTCCATTTTATTAAAAAAAGTATAATAATTTCTTCTTCTACTTCTTATAAACTTTAGCAAGCTGCTTGCTACAAATGTAGCAAACAGTTGCTACAGTTTATACTCTGTCTGCATGGTGCTCATGTTTTACATTAAAAGAAAAACATTTCTTCTAAAAACTGATAGGTACCAAAAAGTGGCTACAGTTTATACCCTGCATGTATGGAGCACTACGGCATTAAAGTTTTACTTAAAAAAAAATTCTTCTTATAAACTGTAGCAAACTGTTTGCTACAAATAATGTACAACTGTAGCAAACAGATACTACAATTTATGCCCTCCTTTTACTCAAAAATAGTGATCTTTTTAACATTTAAACTGGAGCAAACTGCTTTCTATAATGTAACAAACAGTAACTACAGTTTACACAACACAGAGCGAAACTGCACACAGGTTTGACCTCAAATGCAATACCATCTTTTAAAAGCTGGGATTGCATTAGAGGTTGGGATCAGCTTATCACACCCCCAACACTTTTACCCTGGGCTGTTGCCCCTCTCACCGTGCCCTAGCTATGCTACTGAAAAGAGAAACTGGATAAGCAATTCATAAGGAAACAAAGGAAGGACATTTTCATACTTCAGGTAGATGGTAATTGTTGGAGGTGTGACTGGGAAGAAAGAGATAACTAGGAGCATAGGTTATGGGAGTGTAATGAGTTGGCAGACTTTAGAAATTCCCTAAAGAGTGCTCTGGCAGAAATACTGGGTGAGCAAATTGATTAACTAAGGAAATATTTTTTTTTGAGCTGGGATACAGGATCTGAACTGCCAATTAAATTTAATTCGGGTGACTATCAAAAAAAAAGCAATAACTAGAAAATGGAAATCACAGTCTAAACTAACTGTATTTGAAGTACTGAATATTGTAACAGAGATAAAATAACTGGAAGTAGGATATTCAGACAAGGGTAGGAGCAAATTACATAGAAAAATGGAAATTATGGGAACAGTGTAAGCAGAATAACATTTTGGAGGAGGACTAATGTTTAAGGGAAGGCAGGAATTGATCAATTTATATAATGTTGGATTGATGAAAATTATACAAAATATATGTGATGTATAATGTTTACAACTGGGAATTCATTAATATGCTTTGTTTTCTTTAATATAAATGCGTATTTGCCTATATCTTAAAGTAATAATACAAAAAAGGTATTAAAATGTTAAAGAATAGAGATCCCATTGCCAACAAAGTTCTGTACAGTTAAAGTTATTTTTTTCCCACTAGTAACATAAGGCTGGGCATTGGAAAGTCAATAATTTTAAACTGTGGTGTTAGAGAAATTTTGGAAATCAAGAAGATTGAATCAGTCAATACATAAGGAACTAAATCCAGACTGCTTCCTGGGAAGCCTGCTAGTACAACAAAAATTCAGATATTCTTGCAATAGAAGAGATACTGATGCTGAGGAAGATTGAATGCAAGAGAAGAAAAGGCAGCATGGACTAAGATGGATAGACAACATTATGAAAGTAATAAACCAGAATCTGCAAGAACTTAAAAGAAGTAGTTCTTGACAAACGGAGCACTATGCTACAGTTCTTCAGGTCATGATGAGTTGGATTCGACTAAATGACTAAACAACAGTAACTCTTCTGACAGTCTTGCACTTAAGAAGTCATGCTTAAGTTTCTATCGCTTCTTTGGTACTGTTACATTTTGGATATTGCTCAATGAGTGAGTTCCTTTAAACAGGAGATACTTCTTCTATACAGTGAGAGATTATTTTTTCCTCCATCATATAGCTAAATTCTTTGGTGTGGAACTATGTCTAATGCAGAGATGTATGTTGTTTTATCTAAAACTCAGTCTATCTAAACCCAGCATATCTGATTTAGGCTTGCATCTTTTTTGTCTGTTTGCATTAGCTTTGAGCCTCATCTGGGTCCACTGAAGTTTTCCCATTCACAACTAGATAATCCTAACCTCTAGTACTTCAAAGCTCCTTGAAACAAAGGCTTGCCTCACATTCAAACCACCTCCAAAGTATTTCTCATGCTTTCCTCATCCAGACTTCATGCTGCTTTGATGTTACCCATTCTTGGATCCCAAACTTTCATTTTCATTATTCTTATATATACATACACCCCTCATTATCTTAATCTCCTAAAAGAGATGTCCAATGAATGACATATTAAATCACAAACAACAACTGGCATTTTCCATACCTAGAAAACATCTATATGTATTTTTAGTAGTAAATAGTCCACAACACAATAACATTACCATGCTGAAACATTCCCATGAAACCTTCACATTGGGAAACATAAACATTGATTGGAAATCTCTAAATAGCAGCAGCCCTAAGACTATAAACTTATCGGCTTCAGCAAGACTAATAATACCCCAAGTATTAAATAAAGCTGTAGATGTAGAACAAGTTATCCATTATCCTTGGTCCCCAGAGACCCAAGAACAATGATGAGCATACTCTCCTTTCCATTAACTCAGAAAAGCAGGTTATAGTACTCAGCAGTACTATTTACTTCCACAGTGTTTGAACATATAACAACTTTTTCTATTGAAACACACTGTTTTCTTTGTCATTAGCAAAACTGGTGTGATTAGGAGCTTCTAGAAAGAAACATAGGATTTGTAAAGTAAATATGGAGTTGAGGTACACAAACCTTTACAGAGCAGTAACTGGAAACAATGGAACAAACTACACAGCAATTAACAGGTAATGGAAATGCCTTTATAAATTTAAGCAAGCCTTCATAGCATTAGACTGTTAGACTCAGAGGCAGACATCACTATACTAATGGCTGTGTTGTTAAACTGACGACAATACTTTTCTTAAGCACTGAACATCCTTTTTCTGTAGCTTATGAGCTGTAAGAGACAGATTAAACAGAGTTCACTCAGCCTGAAGTGAATTTATTCCTTTAGGAATTTTATTTCCTGAAGATGTTCACTGCTTACCACTAAGCTGTAAGGCTGGTAGGCAGACATTGCTCTTAACAGAGTGTGTTGGAAGCAAACTGCCCTCCATTCCTTAATCACTACAGACACTTTATCTGTAGACTGTAAATTGTAAGGGGCAGTTTAAACTTAGGCAGCCAACCTGCTGTTTATTACTGTGAGAATGTGCATTTGCTGAAGATGGTTTTGTAAATCACAACTTTTTGTAGCCTTTTCCTGGTTCAGGATTATTTAACCACTGAAAGACTTTATTGCTCAGCATTAGAACATAAGCCTGAAAGAATCTCTATACAGAGTATTTTAAGGAAAGTGACTGCACTTATTTTTTAACTGCTATTTAGCAATGGAACATAAGCCCTAAAGGTAGATGCATCTTCTACAGAGTATTTTGGGAAAGTGACTACCTTATATTTTAACTGCTGAATATACTGTACATACAGGCTGCAAACTGTAAAAGGCTGTTTAATCCTATGGCAGCCACCTATAGATTCCTTGGGAATGCATATTTGCTGAAGTTATATGCATTTTAACATTAGACTGTAAGCCAGAGAAGCAAATGCTGCTCTTCTAAAGAGCATTTTGAGAAACTTACTGTACTTTTTTGCAATTTCTGAAGAAGCTTAGTTTATGTATTTTGTTTGCCTACTTTCTTTTACAAAGTACTCTGCCTGCAAATATCAAGATAATCTGTCCTGTGACATTTAATGTTTATTAGCAATTAGCATGCTCATAAATGACATACACTAGTGCCAGATTGAAGAAACTGCAGCTCTACTCAGTCGCATACCGTCTGCTCAGAGGTGACATGTGCCTGACATACAAGGCCATGTCCAACCCGGAATTAATGGACATGCTCCACCTCAAAAAATCCAAATCCACCAAAACCACTAGAGCAAGCGACTTAAACCTTAGCACGGATATAAATAGGTGCTGGAGGATAGATTTATCACTCAGAGACTCCTATGCTGTGGAATAAATCCGGTCCATGTGAGGCAGAGCACCTCGCTGACTCTGTTCAAGAGAAATCTAGACCTGTGGATGGGAGATCGTGGAGTTTACCCGGAATCATCTCTGTGTCACTGCTGGACAGAGGCACAACAAACTAATGGGCACAGTATTTTTTCATAAGGGGTGGCGTAAGCCACAAAAATTTGGGCTAGGCTTATAAATGCCTTAGGGCAGATAGCCTAGTATAAACCTAAACCTATGAACCTATGAACAAAACTGTAACATATGAATGATGTACCACAATAACAATGCAAGTGGAGAAATGTTTTTTCCCAAAAACCCCTTTTAACCCAACCCCCTAAAAATGTTAAAAAACAACAAAGCCTGAAAAAAAAATTAACAAAACCATAAATATTTTTTCTTAAGAAAGATTGTGGGAATTAAAAATTTTTTATAAAAGTTAAATG
>NC_056746.1:833597668-833602668 GCF_019279795.1 Protopterus annectens
TTGTGTCGAAAGCGCTTGCCGTTTTTTATAATAAAAGTATTGCATTTTAGAATCCGCCTAATGCTTGTTTTTGAAGTTGATGTTATACAAGCATTGTTAAACGGAGTTTTATTTTTAAAAGTTATCAGGACTTATTTGTGAGCAGCTTGGGTTGCCCATTTGAGCTTGGAGCTGAACAGCTGGAACTGTGTTTTGGAATTATCTTTTAAACTTTGCTTTGTTAAGCAAGGTGTGCCTATCGTTGGTGGTTTAAGCTGAACAGCGTGGAACACTGCACTCTGACATTAACAACAGAATACAGGTACTGTGTGTATAAAACTGACCTTTGCATTTTCCGTATTGAGGCAATATTTGTGCTGTCTGCATAAGTGGCCCTTCCTCAGTCATTTTGTTTTTACATTTCGTTATACGTGGAAGGACCTTTTGTGGTGTGTTTGGTAGCATTTTGTGGTTATTTTCTTCTTCTTTCTACCGCCAACACACCACATCATGGCATACGGCAATACACATGATGTACAAGTAGAACTTCCATATAAACCAGAAATTCAACGCAATAGCAGGACAAGGTTTGAGAAAGCTGTAACTGAAGATATTAATCAACTGCTATCATATGAAGTTGCCGTTGGCTCTTTAGGAGAAGGATGCTCAGACAAGGAGTATCAAGGCCTTACGACACTCCTTCAAGAAATGGAGATGGACTTCTTTAAGTTGAAGAGACTACAACTACAGAGACAGCATTTTGAAGTGTGTATAAAATGTAAAATTATTCCTAGGGGACTTCGTATATTAAAGATGCCCACCACAGGTACTGTCTATCCAGACTTGCTATATATATGGCAGCAGATTAATTTGGATACGAGTTTCAAATATATGGAGTTGCTTAATAATTATTTTTTGCCACAGGAAAGTCCCCTAGGGAACGTATACATAAACAACAGTCACATATATATGATGTATACCCGAATCATATTTTAAATGTTCTTATGGAAAAGTTGTTAGATAATGTGTTTATATATGAAAATAAATTGCTACAACAGAAACAAGAAAAAATAAAAAGAGATACAGAGGACTTTAGAAGGGGTAATGTATTCACTTGGCCCAGAATAGATAGATAAGGTAAAAATGGGAAGGATAACCCTGATGATAATAGCATAAAAGCCTCAGACATCACTAATCCTAGTTTGGATACAAGTAACACCAATAGAGCTGAGAAATCTAAAAAGAATGTTGATAAGAGAAATGTAGTAGTAACTACAGCTCAAGTTCATAGTGAGGCTAACAATGAGATCTGTGCCTCCCCAATGACCACAGTACATTATATCTCAGTGTATGAAGATGCCAACACCAAAGTAGACATCTGTGAACACATAGATGTAGTTAGAACAGATACGTCTGACACAACTAGCACAGGTAATATAATCAGCAGAGAGGCTTCACCTAAAGCTGACATTCATCGTACAGCCCCTTTCCCCATTGTGGACCACTGGAGAGGAGGAGGGGGGAGAGACCGCTCGATGAGCAGAGGGCGACCAAAGAAAAGAACAGCGGATTTCAATCATGTAGGCCCCACTCTGAAAAAGATGTGGCAAGGAGGGAAGAATCCCTGATATGGAACATCTCCAATAGAATACTAACTGAGGATGAAATATACGTGTTAGAGAAAGGACTTACATTTATTCCCTCTAACAAGAGTGATATTTCAGATAATATTATGGATTTAAAATTATTTACAAGAAATCTACAACTAAAACTTGAAATGGGAAATAGTGGAAGTGATCAGCACATTTTTAAAAAACCAAGCATCCCGACCTTACATCCTCTTATTGATGCTTTTTTCAAATTAGTGGAAAATGACCTACATGAGAATGAAAGAATTAATCAGAGCAGGAAATGGCAAGGTAACCTTAGACCAATACAAAGAAGAGCCCTTAAGACTTTAAAAAATGATAAGAATATTATGATTAGACCCGCTGATAAAGGTGGACCGACTGTCATAATGGACATGGAAAAATATATAGCCAGTATGAATAAAATGTTAAGTGAAGATAGATTTTATAAAAAGATTAATAAGCGTACTGTGGATAATATATCTAATGATGTTGAGAGTAAATTGCAAAATATGTTACACGAAGGTAAAATCAATGAAGAATTATATAAATATTTCCATGTTGAATATCCAACTATTCCATGTATACAAGGTATACCGAAAATACATAAACATGAAACAGACCCCCCGATGAGACCTATCGTGGCTGGAAGGGGATGGATTACTGAGCCTATCTCCCTGTATTTAGAACACCTACTGAGACCCATAGTAGATAAGGTTGAGTACATTCTAAAGGACACTAAATAATTTTTGATGTTTCTGTATGAAAAAACCTTCAGTACATATAAGAAAAGAAGGGACATTTTAGTTACATTAGATGTTCAGTCCCTTTTTACAACTATTCCAAACAAGGAAGGTATACTTAGTATTAGGAGATGCCTAAAGAAAGATGGTATGTATACAGATAGCAAAATAGAAGTTATTTGTCAACTTATGGAAATAGTTTTGATGAACAATGTGTTCACTTTTTGTAATCAATTTTATTTACAAAGGGATGGCATAGCTATGGGCACTTCATGTGCCAACAGCTACGCCAACCTAGTTATGGCTGACTGGGAAGCGGAGTATTTATTCAAAATAAGTAAATTTAAAGAAAATGTCCTTTTCTATACACGCTTCGTAGATGATCTCTTTCTCATTTGGAAAGCTGAAGAAGCACTACTTAAGGAACTACATCAAGATATGAATACAACTACAGAATATTTAAGGTTTACTATGACCAAGTCATATGAATGTATATCATACTTGGATGTATTTGTACAGAGTCTATCAAATGGTTTATTAAATACAGGTATACACAGGAAAACCTGTTATAGGAATACATACCTACATCGGAGTAGCATGTACCCAAATCATATATTTGGCAATATTGTAAAAGGCCAAGCTATGAGGGTATCCAGGTTAAGCTCAGATCAGCAAGGATTTCAGACAGGAATCAATGAACTTAAATGGAAATTCTTGAATCGGTCATATAGATCGGAAGAAATTGATGCAAGACTCTTGGAGATAGAGAATCTGAGGAATGATAGGGCACAACCTTACTTCACAAATGGGAAAAGGAAGGCAGAGGCCACATCTTTGGTTAGTGTTATGAACTGTCCAGTTAGGATACCACTTTTCTATACACAAGATTTAAAAGACATTAGAGGTATATATAGTAAACATTGGGACATCTTATTAACTGACCCTAATATCTCAGCTCTACTAGATATATCTCCTCGTTTTACATATAAAAATAAACTAAATCTGTATAGGATGCTCTGTGGACCTGACCGGGTAAACAATAGGATTGTAAATAGGACCCAAGGTGCAACCAAAAAATGTGGAAGATGCAATTATTGTGGTTATGTTAAAGAGACTAACATATTTCTACACCCAGTAACAGGGCAACAATTTGAGTTCTCAGCAGCAGCAACATGTGATACTGAGCATGTGATATACTTGGCTACCTGTACCAGCTGTGCCGCATTTTATGTAGGCAAGACAGATCGAAGGCTGAGGGATAGAATTAGAGAACATCTCTACCATATTAGGATAGCTTCACCTAGAAATGCTCTGTCTAAACATATTGGGAGTACCTCTATGGAACATAATTTTAAATTTCAAGTAATCCAATTAAACCCGGTGACTATTAGATGTGGAGATATTTTCAATGAGACAGAACAGAAGAAAGCCAAGTGGATAATTAGGTTGAGGGCAGATCGAGAACCGGGTATAAATGATAGAGTTTCAATAAAACCTATTTTAAAAGCTAGAAAATTAAAAAGATAGTTTTATAGCTTTAATTTATTGACTATCTATAGCTGACAGATATACCAGTATAGTGAATCATTACCTATTTTTTGGCAAATGTGACTTTAGGTATTAATATATAACTAGCATGGAACCTAGGATCTGCCCTACCATAATTTTATTATAAACTCTATCATCATGTTGGTATGTTGTGATTTTATTAGATGATTTCATCAATAACGTCTTAGTGTGGCATAAATACCCATATTGATGTACACCCATTTGACTATCATAAAATCCATAGATTGTCTTTATATTAGAGTGGTATGTCTACCTACGATAAGTGGGATTCTCCCTCTAACCCGCAAAGCAGAGAAAATGATAGCGTTGGTCATGAGAATGTTGGTCTCTCTATAGTAAACCCTGATATACATTGTACACTCCATATTATGTACCATATGTTGCACGTCCCTCTTATTTGTTAGTTAGAGAGCAAAGACAGTTCTTGTTTCATAATGGGTTGCCTTCTTGTAATATACGTTGTTACAAGTTACATTTTATACATTATGTATTATACTTTGAATTATATTCTGTATGTTAAATGCGTATATATATATATATATATATATATATATATATATAAATATAGGCAGTCTAACCTAAATGACCTGATTACCCAGAGATAAAGGACCTATGCCATACTACCAATTATTCTGTAAATTAGTAGATATATTATTACTACTAGTAATAATATGATGATAGGGTATACATTCTCTTATAATTTTTTATATGTTTTATATGTGTTTTTACTCTTATATAATTGATTTTAAATTTCATATCTTCATATCATACTAAATAATATAGGATTGCCGTGAAATTATATTTCCATAAAAGAATATCTTGGATATATTGTTTGAGTGTAAAGTACTGTAAAAAATTCAGTAGACACTTCACTTTAATTCGTTGGAATATGAAGTACAGCATGCACCTTGACAAGTAGCATGCTAGTCATTACAACTTCATTTTGAATATTCTAAATGTTTTTAAAAAAGTTTTAAATAATTGTTGTATATGCATAAAGATCATTTATAGATTGCTATGCAGAGAAATCTATTATCATGTGTATGATTGTTGAATATGGTAACTGCATTTAAAACACATA
>NC_056746.1:833615168-833617668 GCF_019279795.1 Protopterus annectens
TCTTTTATAAGTTTTGGTACTGCTTTAAGTGAGCGCTGCCTAAACGGTAGTGCCTATTGCTAAAACTGAGTGTCTGAGATGATGTTGAACTGTTTTAAATGTGTTGGTAGTGCCTATTTGTAAAACCGTTTGTTTAATTAGGTTTTGTACTGATTTAAACAAGCGCTGCCTATTTGGTAGTGTCTATTGGTAAATTGGGTGTTTGAGACGCTTTTGTACTGTTTTCAATGTACTCTGCTAACGCCAACTCCCTTACATTATAAACCTATACTAGCAACCCTTGTATATCTATCTGTCTGCATTAGTAACATGGCCGCTTAACTAGGACTATACATTACAAATCTATATTAGCAACCCTTGCCTAACAATTGGCCCTCATTAGTAATCCTGTTAAACGAACCTTTCTCTGCAAATGTATTTTTTAGATAAGAGTGTAGTTGCTTATATTTGTCCTGGTAAATTCTCAACAGTTGCCTTTAATTGATATAATCCATCAGGCAAAGGGATTACTTTTTAAGTCATTATTATTGCAATTTGTTGAATTTTGCTTTTAACTCATGCTTGATATCTGCCTACTACCTCTACTAGGAGATAAGGTGTTTTTATTATATTACTAAACTACTATTTCTCTCTCAACTTTTTCTCCTGTTCTCCAGCTTTTTTGCCCTGAATTCCCCCTGGGACTTCGCCTGGGTGGACACCTAGACCTAACTAAAGTAACTAAACTCATCCAATTGCTCAAGCAATAATAACTACTCTGCTGCCTCAACCCCCTTTCTGGAAATTGAACCAAGAGTCTCCCAGAAGAACATAAGGAAGTATGTGCATCTGCTGCAAACTTTAAACTACTGTGTTTCTTAAACCCTGCTTGCTATCTCAGTACGCTTCCTGCCAGGAAAGCCAGCAGTCTAAACCCCTCTTATTTCTGTCTCTCCGTTCTCGCTCTCATCTAGCTCCCTGAGTTACACTAGCTCCCTTCTCCTTTCAGTCCAATTTAGTCCAGAGACTGCCCTGGTGGGCTAAGTGCACATCAGCATTTGTCCACTAGATGGCATCCCCTCCCCACTTTTATTGACTTTAATTCACACACTTCTTGTATTCTTTTAAGTTCTACATTCATTTCTCACTTTCTCTCCTATAACTTATAGCCCACTCTACCTACTACATCCAGGTCCCCTCTACCTACCCTTCTACAACTTACTCTCCTGCAAGCAATGCTCCACTGATAGGCTCTTGATCTTCTCCTGGTTTCTTCCTGCTCCGTTCGCCCTTCGGGCTCACTCCGCTCCCCTACCCTACCCCCAAATTCCACCCGCCCCTAGCACCTCTACCTTTATCCCTCTTGTAACCACACCCACTTCCATTCTACACCAATCAGTCTCCAATACTCTAGAAACACCCTTTACCTTCTCCTGCCCAAATTAAACTTCATTCACCTCTCCAAGAATATCTCACCCAGACTATAGGTCTCTATTCTCCCTCTAACACCCACTCTCAAACCTCACCCCCTTCAACCCTACATAATTCTATACTTCCTCACTACTAATCAGGCATTTACCAGCTTCTCTTTATAAAATAGTCTCTTATATACATATATAATACAACTACAACATTACACCACTAAGTAACCTTATTCAACATGCTCTTAAAACATTCATCCATCTCCGTTTTACTACTACTTCTTAAATTTTCCTGTCTTTACTACCTCACCCAACCCATTACTTCCTACCATTCACAATTCTTCCATGTAACCAACCACCTTAATTCCCCTCTCCCACACTCACACTCACCTATTTCTCCCCATCTATATCCTATAAAAAAAACTCCTATTTTTCCCATACAAACTCATCACCTCTCAAAAACACTCTATCCCCATAGCAACCAGTAAATCCTTCAGAATCACAATAGAACCCAATCTTTTTACTAAACTGTTCAATTACCTCTCTAACCCAATCCTTCATCTGATTACCAGTCTTTTATCAGGTGATATCCATCCCAACCCTGCCCCCCCCACCTCAACCACTATACGCAAGTCCATATTACTTACTTCTTTAAACTCCCATAGTATAGTTAACAAAGTCCCAACCCTCCATGCCTGGCTCATGCATAATAAACCTGACATCCTGTCTATCTCAGAAACATGGTTAAAACCCTATATAAAAGACTCTGAAATAATTCCACCTAACTATTCTATCATTAGAAAAGACAGATCCCACAAAAAAGGCGGAGGAGTAGCTCTCCTATACTCATCCTCCTTGTTAGTTACTCCCTACAACAAACCTATTCTACACTTTAACAATGCTGAACTATTCCTCAGTCTGCTTCAAGTAAACAAACACAAACACATATGTCTAGCATCCCTCTACATCCCCCCAGAGGATAATATTTCCACACTTGAAGATATCCTCTCCTGGCTCTCCAATAACATTAGCAATGAAACCATAATCTTAGGAGACGTGAACATTAACTGGGCCTCCATTCAGTCGCCAACTAACCCTCT
>NC_056746.1:833622668-833627668 GCF_019279795.1 Protopterus annectens
CAGTGGCCTTGAGAATGAGTGAAATATGGACATGGAAGGAGATGGAGCCTAGGAATGAAGTAGATAGGGGAATGGAAAGGAAAGGAAGGAGGAAGAAGGGGAGAGGAAGGAGGAGTGGAGGAAGGACAGGAAGGAAAGGAATAATGGATGGTTCAGTGGATGGGACAGCGCTGTTTCTGCTTTTGTAGTTAATGTCTGCAATCTGTTTTTATCATCGCACCAAATCAGATGGTTGTACCTCGGCTATTCAAAAGTTTAAAAAATTTTAACTAATCTTTTTCAGGATCCCAGAACCGAAATCTTTTCCTTTTTTTTTTGAGCAAACAAAAATAGCTAAAAAAATTTAGGAATTTAAAACCAAAAAAATTCAAAAAAGTTGTTAATGGGGTTTTTCCAGTAAAGATACCCCTGTTTTCCTTGGGGGTCATTGGGGCATCTTATTTTCGGGATAAAGCACACATTTTCTTTGTAAGGGGTCAACCCCCGTGGGGGAAGCAAAAAATTCGGTTTTGAGCAAACAGTTTGCTTTTTCTTTTAAATTCGGGCGGTTTATTTCTCATTTCCCCCAACTTTTAAAATTTTCCCGTAGGGCCCTTTGCTGCCCATAAAATTCCCCCCGGATATCCAACTTCATAAGTCCTTTTTGGGGGAAATTTTTCTTTTCCTTCAGGAATGGTGGTTTGCCATCCACCCCCGGAAAATTTGGAATTAATTTTGGATAATTTTAATTTCAACTTCCCAAGGGAAAATTTGAGGTTTTGGGTAACCCGTAAAAAAAAAGGGAAAATTTTCAGGAAAATATGCCTTTTTTTTTCCCCCAAAAAAAATAACGTTTCACTTTAAGTAGAGGGTTTGGGAAAAAACCCCTTGGGGGGAAAAGCCTTTTTTATGCCAAATTCAGGCTGCCAACTTTTTCTTTTTTCTTAACCAAAATTTAACAAATTTTTGCCAAATGGGGCTTTTTCTTTGGTTAATATAAACTTTTTGGGGTTGTTATTTCCCCGTTTCCAAAACTTGGGGGTTTATTTTTTTGCAAAAAATTCCCCCGGTTTGGAAAAAATCTTTTGTTGGGGAATCCAAAACCCAAAAAAAAGTAAATTTTTTAAATCTCAAATTTTCCCCAAGGGGCCCCGGGCATCGTCCCCCATTGGTGTTTTTAAAACCCAAAACAGTTTAAAGCCCTAGTTTGGTATTAATTAAAAATTTGGTTCCCAAAAAGGGAATTTATTTCCTTTTGGTTTTTGGTTTTGGGGCCCCGGGGAAAATTCTGTTTTTGGCCCAAGATTTAAAAACCCTTTTTGGATATTTTTTTCATTTCCTTGGATCCCCCTTTTTTTTCCCAAAGTTTTAACTTTTTTGTTTACTTTTTGGGCCTTTTGGCCCAAAAATTTCAAAACCTTTTACTTCCCTGGGATTGCCCTCCCGGGTTTGGGGCTGCCAGCGATGCCTTTTAACCCAAAAGGAACCCCGGGTACCTTTTCCCCGGTTTTTTGGGGTTAAACCCCGCCAGGTTTTTTTAACCAAATTTTTTTGCAAAAATTGTTATTTCACAATTTCCCTGTGGAATAATATCCCTTTTCCCAAAATTTAAAGGGGAAACCCAATTTAAATGGCTATTTAGGATGTAAAGGTAAAAAGAAACCAAATTCTTTATCTCCCCTAAAAAATTTTTTTTTAAATTCAAAAATTGGGGCCTTTCCCCCAGGGGCCCCAGGTTTAAGCAAAGATTTTTTTTGGAAATCCCGAATCCCCAATTCCCGGTTTTTTTGGGAAAAAGGGTTTCCCCTTGGGGAATAAGATTCTTTTTGGGATCCTTCCTTAGGAATTTTCTTTTATAGGGCCTTTTTTCCCTGTTCTGCATCCTTCCCCCCCCCAAAGGGGATTTTTTTTTCTTAAATCCTGATTTTTGGGGAATGGTTTTGGTCCCTTTCTTGGTTTTAATGTTCATTGTTTTTCCTGTTGCCAAAAATTTTTGGTAATTAAAAACCCCTTTTTTTCTTTTCTAAATGTAATCCCCTGTTAAAATGGTTTGCCCCGGTAAAAAAGCTTAAAATTTTTTTAACCAAATTCTTTTTTTTTTTGTAATCCCTTTTCGAAATTCTTCCCCTTTTTTTTCTCCCATTTGTTACTTTTTTCTTTTCCAAATCTAAAACTCAATTTTTTTTTGTTTTGGGCAAGTGCCTGTTTTTAGTCATTGTTTTACCTTTTGAAAAATTCCCGGGTTTTTGAACATTTTCTACACTTTTTTTCCCCCAAGGAAACCCCCTAAAAAAAAAGGGTTCGAAATTTAAACGGTTTTCCTGGATTTTAACAAATTCCCCCCTTTTTATTCTTTAAAAAAGGCCTTGGGCATCTACATAGTATAAGTTACAATTTTTCTTTTCTGATCAAATTCAAAAACCCTTACTGATTTTGGGTTCGTTTTCGTTCCCCGGTTTCTGCCCCTACCAGTTTTTCCCTTTGGTTTTTCCTGGCTGTCCAATAAAATTTCACCCTCCATCCGGGGAACCCAAAAAATCCTTTTGGGGGGTTTTTGCTTTAAAACCCCGCAGGGGAACTTTTGCCATCCAAATAATCTTTTATTTTAAGGTTTTCCTTCCCCCTTTAAAAATTTTTTGGACATTTTCAAAAAAACCCACAAAATTTTATTTTTTTTGAGTAAAAACCGAAAAAGGGGATTAGGGATTCAAAAAGGGGGAGGGGGTTCCCATATAAACCCGTTCCATTTTCTGCTTTCACAATTAAAAGTCCCCGGGTTAAATGTTTGGGAACTTTGGGGTTTTTAAATTTCCATGCTTTGGTCAAACGAATTTTATTTCCCTTCCCTTCCAACCAGGTTTTTAAAATTCCTTTTTGGGAAAATTTTAAATCCAAAACAATGTAAACTAAATTTTAAATTTTTTATCCCCAAAACTTTTTTCCTTAATTCCTTTAATACATTTTCTTTTTTTTTTTTTTATTTCCCTGGGGGATTTTTGATTGTTTTATCCAAATTACAAAATTTGTCGTTCCCCATCACCTTTCTTTTTTGGTTTTGGGGCCTTTTTTTTTCCCGTCCCTTCTAAAAATTTCCCCCTTCCGGATTTAAAAATACCTTTTTTTTTCTCCAAAAATTTTTTGACTTTTGTCCTTTTTTAAAAATTTTTGGGGATTTTTCTTCCCCTTTTTCTGACTGTACTACAAAGAATTTTGCTCCCCTTCGGTAAACCTTTTGTTTTTTTTTTCTTTTACTTTAAATTCCCCTTTAGATGGTTTTTTTCCCAAAGTAAAAGGGGAAAAAATACTGGTTCGGGTGATTATTCATTGCTTATATTTAAAGTAAAATTGGGCTTTAAACCTTTTAAAAATGTTTTTCAATTTTGTTTCATTGAAAACCTTCCCTTTGCTTTTTCAGGAAAAAGATAACATGGTTAAAATTTAAACCCCCCCAATAATTCTAATAGGTTACCCCTTTTCATCCCCAAAATTTCTTTTTTTTAAAAGCATTTTTGGGGTTTAAAGGCAAGGGCCAATTGCTCTAAGGTTTCCTTTCCAAAGAATTTTTTTTTAAAAACCTTTTTTTTCCTTTTTTGTCCAATTCCCGCCCACTTTTGGGAAATGGGGCTCTGCTTAAAAATTCCAAGGTTTTTACTCCCTTTCCTCTGGAAACCCAAAAAATTTGTTTTTAATCTTTCACTTTTTCCCCAATTCCCCCTTAAAATTTTTATGTTTTTTAAATCTTGGGTTATTTTAAAATTTTTTTTTTAAAATTTTGGGGGGGAAATTCCCCCGTTGCCCTTTTGGATATCCCTTGGTTGTCCCCTGGGCTATTACTGGAGAATTTCCTTTCCCTTTTCCTTTGGGCCTGGGGCCCCAAAATTTGGTACCTTAAAAAGTGGAACAAAGGGGTTTCTTCTCTTCTAGTTTTGGTTCTCCCCCCCCTATTTGAAAAATAAATCGTGCCCCAAAAATGTTTTTCGTGTTTCCAACCCCGCAATTTGGAATCTCTAACCCAAAAATTTGTTTTTGGGCTCCCTTCCAGGTAAGTTTATGGACCAGCCTTTTCCTTTTTTTTTCATACCTGAAAAGGCATTAGGGGGAAAAGGGGAGGGCCCCCCTTTCTGTTTAAATTTCCCCTTTTTCCCAAAAATAATGTTTTGATTTTTAATTTTTGTTCCCTTTTTTCCTAATCCACCTTTTTTTTCCTTAAAGGGGTGTAATTCCCTTTTTTTTGCCTGACCTTTTCCCCCCTTTTTCCTGTTTAAAAATTTCTAAAAATTTTTTTAATTTTCCTCAAATTTATTTATTCCCATTTTTATAATTTACATTTCCTTTTTCTTTAATTTTTTTATATTTTTTTTGGGCATCCAATTTAGCGGATCCCCATTTTTTTAGTGCCTTTTTTTTCCCTGCAAAAAATTTCTAAACCCCTTTTTACCGGACTTAAAACCTACCTTTTTTCTTAAAAATCCCTACCCTTTTTCGGGGTTTTCCCCGGGGTTTTTCTTACCCTTTTTCCCCCACTGACAAAAAAACTTTGCCCATTTACTGTAAACCCGTTCCCCTTTTTTTTTAAAAAGAAAAAGGCCAAATCTTTCCTAACCTTTTAGCCTCTTGGGTCAAAGGTTCGAAAAGCTCTTGGGGGAACAATTTTAAAAATGGCCCCCTTTTAAAGGCAATTCACATCTTTGTTTTTTTCAAGGAAAGAACCATTTGGTTTTTCTTCCCTAATTTTACCAACCCTTAAAACTCTTATCTTTTTGGTTTTCAGGGGTTTGCAAGGCCAAACCCGTTAAATTTAAAATTTCCAAGGGGGTCTGAAAAACCCTTTACCCGGGGTTAAAACCCAAGGCCAAAAATTTAAATCGAAATTTTGGGGCCACAAATCAGGAAATCTTACCTTAATTTTCAACCCCTTCAACTTCCCCCCATTTTTTGGTCAGTCCAACCTTTTAAAAACCCTTGTTAAATTTTTATTATTTAAGGGGAAAGTGCTGGGTGTTTCCTTTTAAAGGGTTTTC
>NC_056746.1:833940168-834042668 GCF_019279795.1 Protopterus annectens
TCACTTCAGTTTGAAATGTACTGCTCCAGATGACATATGTGAAGTTCATTACTATAGACAGAGTAGCTGCACTGGTAATCTCCCTACTTGGACTTTTTGATGTTAATTTTCATGATATGAACTTTAACAACTGTTATATTGACTATATACTAATATTTGTGTATTGCTTTTCATTTTTTTTCTCTTTCTGCCTTGGTTTTCCTTCTGTCTTTTTCTCCTTTTACTGTGGATCTGAAATCTTACTTCTTTAATTCCCCACCAAATTCTCTTCTACTAATATGCCCTTCTTTCAATAGTGGTTTCACAGCTAGCTTTCCCCATTTTTGTACCTTTTTTAACATTTCTACTTTTAGACTCACCTTTCAAGGGATGGTGCAATTTCCAAATAAGTGATTTCTCCTCCATCCTAAACATTTTTTCTCAATTAGAAGCCAGTTATCACCATGACCATCCAACTTAAACTTGATGTACTATGAGCTTCCTGGCAAACCCCTAGTTGTTGGAAGAAGCAGAGGGGCTATTCAACTGAGATATTGCTGGTTGGCTTGTGTCTGCTCAGTGGGAGAAACGTGGTTTGCCTCTTCAAGATGGGTTTGTTGGGTGGGTCATAAAGCAACAGGAGGGAGAAGGTTACCTGAAGCTAGTCACCTTTGCATTGGATCTTAAACTTATGATGAAAGTCTATCTGGCTACAAGCACACCAGTAACAAGAGGACTGCTTTGATATTCAGATATGGGTGAATTAGTAAATCACGACACTAAAGAATAATGCCCATGTGTGCTTCTTTCAGGACTTGATATTACATAATTACTGCTTTCATACACTTGACACAGACAAGTCTGTAACCAACAGAAATAGAAAATCTTAATACTTGAGTAACCAGTCAGAGTGTATTTTCTCTCTATGGTGTTCTATGGAATTCTTATGAAAAACTGAAGAAAATTTATTTTTATTTATTTATTTTACATTTGCTTACTGGGAATGTCTGACTGGGCAGATACCCATTTTCAGTGGAGGCCCGGGGAGAAAAACTCCAGTGCAGTACAAAAATATAACATAGATGAATGTTGACTAACATAAAAATACTAAAAACAGTTAACTAGGGGAAGAATACTATACTCTAACAAGCAGTATATATACATCAAGTCAGACTGAACGTAAACTATATCCATTATATATTCCAAATACAATTTCACACAGTACTTTGTACAAGGTAGACACTGATGATACTAGATAACAAATAGTTATGACAATTCCTGAAAGAAACAAAACTAGCAGCAGGGTACTGTGAATACAGAATAGCAGACACAGTATTGTGAATAAAAAATAGTTGACAAGTGAATATAATTCTTGTACAGACAAAGCTTTATGTTATTCCAGGAGAGTTAATAATAGATATTAGAATAAAAGGGAAGAGGAGGAGTGATAGTGAGGTCAAAGGTGGCGAAGGAAAAAGTGAGGTGAGAATTAGATAAAGGAAGAGGAAAAGTGAGGGAATTGAGAGAAGCAGAGTCAGTGCTTGGTAAGCAAGTTTTAGTATAAATAGAAGGCAGGCAGGAAATGGGGAATTTGGAGAAGGGGAAAAGTAGTAGCTGTTGTTAGACTTTGTGACTTTTAGTAGACACTTGTCAGAGGATCTCACAGTTCTGGAGTTAGAGTATGGTAGAATTAAAATACCAAAACCAATTAAAAACAACTACTATAAGCTCAAAATGAAACACTCCACTTTAAAGTGGTTAGTACACAGCTCATAAGAAAGAATGCACAAAAATAAATGTATTTTTACTACTAAGAACTTCATCAGAGTACAAAAATCATGTTACAACACATTTTGAAATGTAGTCTTTGATGATGTCACATTCGAAAGTCCAATGAAATTTATCAAATCATTAGCATGTTGCCAATTCATTAAACCATTAAAGCTATGTACCCACTCTAAATACATTTGTATTTTAACAAATGTTTGACAGAAATGTGATCGTTAATTCCTGGTATAGTGTCAGTTCTTAAAAAAATTGCCACTTTAATTCAATGTATTGTATAAAACTATTAAATGGACCTATAAATTTGTTTTTAATCTACTTGTTCTACCACTAAAAAAGTAAACTTCCTAAAATGTTGACAATCCACAGAATGCTTTGTCAGTGCTTTCTTAGCATCCTTTTTCTTAATTGCTAAAGCATGATCCCCAATTCTTTCATTTAACTTTCTTATAGTTTTTCCAGTATAAAAACTGCCACAGTTGGAACAGCTCGCAAGGTATACTAGTCCATCACTGTAACAGTCATAGCTATTCCTTGCCATTAAAACGTAACCCAGATGTTTAAATTGAAAACTTCCTACAGTATAAATAAACCTACAATAATTACAATTCTGACAAGGAAAGGTTTCCTTAAGAGTAATTTTTTCTGTCCCTACTCCAACTGATGTTGGTTTTAAATTTCTAATTTTGCTATCTTATCATACTATGCCTCCAATTTGTTTATATCAGTTTTTCTTAGGTCTGTGAAGATGGGGGAGGCATAAAGAAGGATAAGGAGTAAGTGTGTTCTAGCTATGGCTTGACAGGTGGGGTTAGTAAGATATGGTGTGGATCTGTATAAGGTGCCAAGTTTCACATGGACCTTTTTGATGGTGAGAGCTAGATATCTGTCAATTTTTAGACCTTGATCAATTGTTGCTCCAAGGAGTTTGGTGTGTTCAACAGATTCAATTTTGTTTTTACTAGAGGAAAAGATGGCAAAAGAGGGGAGATAGCTGTTTGATTTATTATTTGAGAATAGCATCAGTTTTGTTTTGTTTGGATTAAGTATGAGTTGATATTCTGTGAGATAATTCTCTATATCAGTGAAAGATTTTTGGGTAATATCTAGGAGTGTAGGGAGGGATGGGGATGAACAGACCAGGGTGGAGTCATCAGCATATTGTACTATGGTGGCTAAATTTGTGGCAGTGCAGAGCTTGTTGGTAAAAATGGTGAATAGCAGTGGCACAAATATGGACCCTTGTGGCACCCCCCCACTGAGATGGGTAGCAGGGTAAAGAGGTTGTTTTGCCACATAACTGCTTGTTGACAGTTTGATAGATACCTGTGAAACCAGGCCATTGCCTTACAGAGTCTGATCTGTAAGGCAATGGAGCGAATCATTATAGAACTCATAAATGGAGAGATTGGGAACCTCCAAACACTTGACCCCACACAGTTCGGCTTCATCAAGGGCAGATCATGCCTCCTGAACCTGGTGGACTTCTTTGAGGCAGTTACTCAGGATATAGATAAGGGAAAGGAGGTACACACGGCTTACCTTGACCTTGCTAAAGCATTTGACACCATTCCCCATTCGGGTATTATTGATAAATTCACCAACCTGGGCATAAACCCTTACGTCACAAGATGGATCACAAACTGGCTCTCAGACAGATCCCACAAAGTAAGAGTAGTGGGATCTATCTCCAAATCCAGACCAGTAATGAGCGGTGTGCTGGGGCCCCTCCTGTCTGGCATATACTTCTCTGAAGTACAGGCAAACACTGAAGGGCTGTGGCTGACCAAGTTTGCGGACGACTGCAAACTGAGTGCTATAATAGAGTCTCCAGCCGACATGGATATCCTCCAGAAGGGCCTTAATGAGACTGATGCATGGTGTCAAAGCCATGGTCTCAAGCTAAATGCTAAAAAATGCATAGTAATCCCCTTTGGAAAAAACAGAGTACCCGCGAACTACCATGAAATCTAAAGTAGTAATAAGGGATCTAGAGACCCAAGTAGATAGTCAGCTTTCCTTTGATAACCATGTTGCCAAGGTGGTTAGAAAATCCTTCTATGTGACCCATCTGATCATGAAACGGTTCGCATCAAGATCTTAGAATGTAATGGTGCCCCTCTACTCTTCCCTCATCAGACCCATTATTGAGTACAATGCACCAATTGGTATGTACCTGGCTAGGCATCTCCAGAAGCTGGAGAGACCACAGAGGTACCTCACTAAGAGGATTACTGGCCTCAAACAGTTGCCCTATGCAGCACGACTGAAAAAACTAAGGCTTTTCTCTGTTGCATGCCGCCTTCTCAGAGGCGATCTCTGTCTAACATACAGAGCCATGTCCAACCCAGAACTGTTGAACATGCTCCATCTTAGCAAAACCAAATCCACTCGAGCTACACACTCTAGGGGTATAAACCTCAGCACAACAATGAATAGAACATGCTGGAGGGATAGATTCCCTTCGTAAAGACTTCCTTTGCTATGGAACAAGATCCCAATCTACATATGACAGAGCCCCTCACGATCACTCTTCAAGAGGAACCTTGACGAGTGGATGGGTAACAGAAAGTTCACACCAGGGATCATACCAACAGCTCTACTAGATAAGGGCCAAGGGTACTAGCTGGTAGATCAAGGGCCTAGGGAACTAACCAAAGGGGCGGTGAATACCGCACAAGGTGGCTGGGCTAATATATGCCTTTGGGCAGATAGCCCAGTACCTACCTATGAACCTATGAACCTATGAGGAGAGATTTAAGTAGGCTAGTTCTGAGAGTAGTTTTTGGTGTGATACAGTGTCAAAGGTCTTGGACATGTCGAGAAAGTAGGATACTAGTTGGCCATTATTCCTGTGCTCATTGAAGGTATTGGTGAAACTAATTAATGCAGTTGTGATGCTGTGTTTGGGTCTAAAACCATGCTGAGGTTTAGAGAGCAGATTGTTACTTAATAGGTAGTCTAGGAGTTGAGCATGGATAAATTTTTCTAGGAATTTTACTAGAGGTGAGATTTTAGCAACTGGTCTATAATTAGAGAAATCAGTTGAGGAGCCACATTTATGTAGAGGGATGATGGGGGGAATTTTCCAGAGCTTGGGGATGTATTGATCAGAGATGGATATGTTTATGAGTAAGGAAATGGGATAAGAGATGGTGCCTGCTACTTGCCTGAGGAATTCACTGGGGAGTAGGTCTGCAGTGAGGGTAGTGGGTTTTAGTTTGAGTAGAAGCTTTTTGGTAGTACTGGTTTGTATTGGCCTGAAATAAAAAGAATTTGTGTTGGGTGTTAATTCAGGAGTCCACACTGGCATATTCTCTCTAGTACTGTGAGATATAACATAAAACCATAAACAAATTGTGAAGATAGGTAAAGGCTGCCAGCCTAGCCAGATAGAATTT
The DNA here is from genome assembly GCF_019279795.1 of Protopterus annectens. Lineage (NCBI taxonomy): Eukaryota > Metazoa > Chordata > Ceratodontiformes > Protopteridae > Protopterus > Protopterus annectens. The sequence continues at coordinate 833,945,334 of NC_056746.1, forward strand.
TGTAGATAATTCTGTCATTTGTAAATATTAATGTAAGCCACAGGCTTGTTCTCTTAAATGTGAAAAGACTGCATTGGATATTGAACTGCAAAAATGCAACAACAGTGCACTCTGCTGTAAGAAAGCTAAGTCAAGCCTTTTATCACAGTCTTTGATGTTAAAATTCGGAGCCAATATGTCTAGAGGGAGGCATCCTGCCTATTGTTTTAAGACCCGAGTTAATGGCTACAATTTGCATATATAAATGTCCTTTATTGCTCTGGTTTCTGACCAGGTGTAAATAATGTAAATGTAGTTTCTGTTAGCCTGGGAACACCAAAAAAGTGTGAAGAATGATGTCATGTGAAGCAGCTCCGTGTTATCAATTTAAAGAGAGAGAATCAGAGAGCTCAGAGCATTTTGTCTTGTGAACATCCAACATTACCAGCACTGCTTTGCTCTATATGTAAGTTATTTAGATCTGTGTTTTCTCTTAGATATAGCTGGGAAATAATAAGATTAGACTAGTTTGTTTTCTGTGATGTCAGAACTTTTCTACGTTATTATTTTAAACATTTCTCTGTGATCTCTGAATTCTTGACTAGCACTGTGTAGTAAGAAGTACTGTCTTTTGTTTTGATTATCTATTAAATATTTTTAAACCTTTCAACTGTGGCTGTTTCATGTACAGTTAATTTAAGCTCTAGAGTACATTGCATGTATATAGTGATACTGTACCAAGTCACTCTAATAAGCCTTGACTGTTCAGTCACACTTCCCATTTGGATAATAATATTGCACAGTAATAATTGGACACCCTTTCAGAACGACCTTTGAGTAGCTGATATTAGTGGGTGGTGGCAGCTGGTGCTACCTTTTAGACTGGGCAGAAAAGGGGCACAGCTGGAGAACCTGAGCCAGCCTTCCCCAGGAGTGTTTGTCTGGTTGTATATAACTCTTATCTCAAAGTGTGTGTGTGTCAGCTACTTGGGCAGGGACATGAAGTACTGGTTAGATAGAGAGGGTGCTGGAGATTTTATCTTGCTCACTAAGCTGAGATCTGGACCCTATACCTGTGCCAGTGGGGAGTCTTATTGGGGACCAGGAGAGAAAGGGAGAAACCAGCCCCAGACTGACTGTGATCTCTATGTGCTCTTAAGGGAAATTGTACTTTACTGTGTGTGTATTTATTATCCTTTCCCTATATGGACACCCCTCACTGGTGTTAGTGGTGAGGATTGAGACTCCTTGATTAAGGGGCCAGAGCACGGGTGTCACATATTAATTGTTTGGCAGTGGTGGGATATCCACACCAGATATTAATTGGTTGGCAAATACTAATTGGCTTGTAGTGGTGTGGGTAGAGTGAATTCCTGTATCTTGTGTACAGTGATCACTGTGGGTGTTTTTGTACTCTAAATCAGCCATGCAGTGAATACTCAGAGTTCAGATCACAATTGTTTTACTTCTTTTGTTAATTTCATCAGGAAGAGCAGGCAACATGTCAGCAGAGGAGTACAGAAAGCTGACAAGGAGCCAGCTGGCTGGGATGTGCCAGGCTAGGGGACTGGTGCATGGAATCCTGACTAAGGCAGACCTGATTGCAGCCTTGGTCACAGCTGCATCAGAAAACAGCAACCAGGAGGACAATCAGTCTGGCAGCAGAGATGTACCACTCTCAGAGAATGGACAGCCCAACCTTTCTGCAGAGGACATAAAAATCCATCTGGAGCTAAAGAGACTTGAGTTGGAGGCCAGGTGTTTTGAAATAGAAGCAGCTGAGAGACTGAGACTTCCACAGGCTGAGGAGAATGAGAAACTGCTATGCCTGGAAGGTGAGGAAAATGAGAGGCATAGGCAGAGACAGCATGAGAAGGAGATGCTGACTCTTCACCAGAGTCATGGAGGTAATGGGGATGGAAGTAACTGGGCCCCAGAAGCACAAAAGGTCAATAAATTTCTTCCGTAGTTTAAAAAGGGGGATAATTTTGATAGCTTCATTCATATGTTTGAGAGGGTATATAAGCAGTATGATGTTGACCAAAGGCTCTGGGTACAGTTCATGACTTCCTTACTGGGTTGTCTAAATTGTGTGACGTTGAATGTTTTGATTATACTGCTGTTAAGAATCATTTGTAAGAATGTTTTAAGCTAACACCTGAAATGTATAGGAAAAAGTTTCGTGAGCATAGGCAGATGAAAGTGTGTGTGAATATGTTGCTGAACTGAGCACTTATTTTCATAGGTGGGTGAGTGGATGGCAGGTCACCACTTTTGAAGGGCTGGCAGAACTTTCGGTAAGGGAACAAGCCCTTAGCACTTTGCCTGAGGACATGAGGATCTGGTTAGCTGATAGACAATGTGCTACTTCAGATGAGTTGGGGAAGAAGGGAGACCTATACCTAGCAAGCAGGGCATCCCTGCACAGGAAAGGGACCCCCAGTACTGCTCATGGGTCTAAAGGAACCCGTGGTGGGCAGCACAGATTGAATGCAACCATTGGGGCCATGTGGCATACAGATGTCCATGGAGGCGAGGTGGGGAGCAAACGATGACAGAGCCAGTAAGTGGGAAAGACACAATGCCAATAGTAGGTTGTCTAGAGACAACAAGGATCGAACTACCATCCTGCAGATGTCCTGATAGGGAAGGATTTGGATGAGGCAGTACCATGCCCTTATGCAGTGACACTCAGTCAGGCTAGGAAAGAAGCATGTGGGTTTGATAGCCTGGGGGAGATCCAGACAAACTGCATATTTGCAGCCAGGATTGGTGAGGTGGTTACTTCAAGGAGGGAGCTACTCTGTAGCAGTGAGACTGAATGCGAGCCACAGCTGCTTGTGGGTACTGATGTTCCCTTAGACAGAGTGACTGCAAAGGTAGAGGTGAGTAGTAGTACCCAGGCTGACAGTGATGCACCACTGTCAGCGGATACCAGAGTTACTGTGAAAGGGGAGCTGGGAAGGGTTGCAGAGAGAGAGTTGAGACAGGCTCAGCTCTCAGACCCTACACTGCAAGGCCTGAGGCAGGTAATTAGGGAGGCACCTGATTCTCAAGGGAAGGGGGAATCTGTATACTGGGACAAAGGGTTTCAGCTCATTTACTGTACCTAATTATCAATGTAACTCTGTTGGAGCTTTTCTCCCCGGGCCTCCGCTGAAAAAGGACATGTATCCAGTTGGGCCATCCCGGTTAACAAATGTAAAATAAAATAAATAATAAGGGTTACTGTATAGAGACTGAGCCCCTGAGGGAGGGCTAGAAGGTGAGAGAGGTACAGCAATTGGTAGTCCCTAGAGCTTACCATCTGGCACTTCTAGCCATAGCCCATGATACTCCCTTTGCAGGTCATATGGGCATAAAACATACAAAGAGACGTATTATATAGAACTTCTATTGGCCTGGAATTTCCAGAGATTTAACAGGGTACTGCAGGACCTGTGAGCAGTGCCAAAAGGTAGGCAAGGCAGGAGACAAGGTGAGAGCTCCTTTGATGCCTTTGCTTGTGATTGAGGAGCCATTTCAAAGGGTAGCTATGGATATTGTGGGCCTCTGAGTACGCCAAGTTGCACAGGGAAAAAGTATATCCTAGTGGAGGTGGATTATGCTACACAATACCCTGAGGCAGTGGCTCTGTCCTCCACTGATGCAGAAAAGGTGACAAATGCTTTGTTAGAGATTTTCAGTAGGGTAGGTTCCCCAAAAGAAATACTGACTGACAGTGGTGTCAATTTCATGTCAGCCCTGCTGGCTTGTCTGTGGAAGTCCTGTGGGGTGAAACACATGAAGACCACCCCCTACCATCCCCAGACTAATGGTCTTGTTGTGAGGTTAAACTCTACAATCAAGTCCATGCTACAGGCATTTATAGACCAGTTTAAGAGGGAGTGAGACAAATATGTGCCCCATCAGCTGTTTGCTTACAGAGAGGTTCCCCAGGAATCCACAGGTTTTTCACCCTTTGAGTTGCTGTATGGGCATAGGGTGAGGGGACCTCTAGATTTAATTCGAGATGAGTGGGAAGGTGAGTGTGAATCTCACAAGGAATCTGTTGTGGCATATGTCCTAAACATCAGGATAAGGCTCAGGGAACTCATGGGCTTGGCCCAGGAGAACCTGGCAGAAGTCCAACAACAGAAAAAGGTGTGGTATGACAGGAATGCTCGAGCTCTCTAGCATACTCTCTAGTATGCTGTGGGACAGCAGGTAATGGCTTTCATTCCTGTCAGACACAACAACTTGCAAGCAGCTTGGGAGGGACCCTACAAGGTGATAAGAAAGATAAGTGATGTTAACTACATGGTGGAACTGCTAGGCAGGAGGCAGGGGCACAAATTGTACCATGTTAACATGATGAAACCTTATCATGATAGGGAGGCCCTTGTGCTGAGCATTTGCAGTGGACTGCAGGATGAGTCTGAGGGAGATCTGGTGACTGATCTCTTCAGTGAGGCTTGGACTGACACCTCATTGGAAGGAGTAGCAATGTTCTAGCAGCTATCTCCTACACAGGTTCGAGAAATCCGAGCAGTGTTACAGGAGTTTGGGGACATGTTCACTGGGAAACCAGGGTGCACCCACCTGGTGCAGCACCAGGTGGATACAGGACCCCAAAGAACTATTAGGCAGGCCCCTTATAGGGTGCCTGAGAACGTCAAACAGACTCTGAGGGAGGAGATACAGAAAATGTTGGAACGAGGGGTAATTCAAAAATCCAACAGTCCCTGAGCCTCCCCAGTGGTGTTGGTGCCAAAGAAGGATGGCAGCACCAGGTTCTGTGTGGACCACAGGAAATTAAATAGCCACACAGAGTCAGATGCTTACCCCATGCCTAGGATAGATGAGACCCTAGAGCAGCTGGGAGGGGCTAAGTATCTTACAACCATTGATCTTACCAAGGGTTACTGGCAGGTGCCTTTGACTCCTTGTGCTACAGAGAGGTCAGCCTCTGTGACTCCTATTGGCTTGTATGAGTTCACAAAGATGCCCTTTGGGGTGAAAAATGTAACAGCAACTTTCCAGAGGCTGGTAGATCATATCCTAGCAGGAGCAGGAGGGTTTGCCCTTGCTTACCTAGATGATATTACCACCTACAGCCATTCCTGCAAGAGCACCTTCAACATGTCAGGGAGGTGCTGGGCAGACTACAGAGGGCAGGGTTCACCATTAAGCCGAGCAAATGTCAGGTGGGTATGGCAGAGTAGTCTCCTACCTGGGACATAGTGTGGGGAGTGGTAAAATCAAGCCAGAACCTGCCAGAGTGAAAGCCATTCAGGCATGGCCTGCACCTGTTACCAAAAAGCAGGTGAAGGCATTCTTAGGGACACCAGAGTACTGCAGAAAGTTTATCCCCAGTTATAGTACCATAGCTGCTCCCCTAACAGACCTGACAAGGAAGAACAGGCCAGATAAGGTAGTGTGGACCACAGCAAGTGAACAGGCATTCCAGAAGCCTAAAGAAGCTTTGGGAGGACCCCCTGTGTTAGCCAGTCCAGATTACAGCAAATAATTTGTTGTGCAGGTGGATGTTTCAAATCATGGGGTGGGCACTGTACTTAGCCAGATTTCTTCAGATGGAGAAGAGCACCCAGTGGTTTATCTCAGTCATAGGCTCCAACCCAGGGAGGAATGCTATGCAGCTGTAGAAAAGGAATGTAGTCTGGGCACTGCAGAAACTTCAGCCTTATCTGTATGGAAGAAAATTCACTGTAGTGACAGATTACAACCCCCTAATATGGTTACACAGAGCCAGCCAGCAAAATGCCAAGTTGCTAAGATGAAGCCTAGGGTTACAAGCATATGATATCTTAGTGCAGCACCACAGTGGGCTTAGCAATGCCAATGAAGATGGGCTCTCAAGACAGGGAAAGGGGTAAGGTATACTCAGATAGACCTAACCCTCTCAAGCAACGTTTCTCAAGGGTCACTTGAAAAACTAGCTTGAGTTCTCCAAGGGGAGAGATGTGTGAAGATAAGTAAAGGCTGCCAGCCTAGCCAGATAGAATTTTGTAGATAATTCTGTCATTTGTAAATATTAATGTAAGCCACAGGCTTGTTCTCTTAAATGTGAAATGACTACATTGGATATTGAACTGCAAAAATGTAACAAGAGTGCACTCTGCTGAAAGAAAGCTAAGACAACATTTTATGACTGTCTTTGATGTCAAAATTCGGAGTGGATATGTCTTGAGGGAGGTATCCTGCCTATTATTTTAAGACCAGAGTTAAGGACTAGAATTTGCATGTATAAAATGTCCTTTGTTGCTCTGGTTTCTGATCAGGAGTAAAGAATGTAAATGTAGTTTCTGTTAGTCTGGGAACACCAGAGAAGTGTGAAGAATGATGTCCTGTGAAGTAGCTCCATGTTATCAATTTAAATTGAGAGAATCAGAGAGATCAGAGCATTTTGTCTTGAGAACATCCATCACCAGCACTGCTTTGCTCTATATGTAAGTTATTTAGTACTGTGTTTTCTCTTAGATATAGCTAGGAAATAATAAGATTAGACTAGTTTGTTTTCTGCGATGTCAGAAATTTTCTACGGTATTATTTTAAACATTTCTCTGTGATCTCTGAACTCTTGACTAGCACTGTGTAGTTAGAAGTATTGTCTTGTGTTTTTATTATTAAATATTTTTAAACCTTTCAACTGTGGCTGTTTTATATAGAGTTAATTTAAGCTCTAGAGTAAATTACATGTAAATAGTGATACTGTACCAAGTCACTCTAATAAGCCTTGACTGTTCAGTCACATTTACCATTTGGATAATAATATTGCACAGTAATAATTGGACACTCTTTCAAAAGGGCTTTGTGTAGCTGATATTAGTGGGTGGTGGCAGCTGGTACTACCCTTTAGACTGGGCAGAAAAGGGGCACATCTGGAGAACCTGTGCCAGCCTTCCCCAGGAGTGTCTGTGTGGTTGTTTATAACTCTTATCTCAAAGTGTGTGTGTGTGTGTGTGTGTGTGTGTGTGTGTGTGTGTGTGTGTGTGTGTGTGTGTGTGTGTGTGTGTGTGTGTCAGCTACTTTTGCAGGGACATAAAGCACTGGTTGGACAGACAGGGTGCTGGAGGTTTTAGCTTGCTTACTAGGCTGAGATTTGGAACCTATAGCTGTGCCAGTGGGGAGTATTATTGGGGAACTGGAGAGAAAGGGAGAAACCAGCCCCAGACTGACTGTGATCTATGTGTGCTCTTAAGTGAAATTGTACTTTAGTGTGTGTATATTTATCCTTTCCCTATATGGACGACCCTCACTGGTGTTAGTGGTGAGGATTGAGGCTCCTTGATTGCTGGGCTAGGGCACGGGCGTCACACAAATTATTGCATAATAGCCATTGCGGAACGTTTTACAAATCTGACTTACTTCCTACTGATTTATTACTGGGATTTACAAGGCTTTTACACAGTGTAATTTTAGGAAAGACTTGTAAAGTGATTTTCAAGTTTTCTTTTTTTAGCAACCTCTAATTATATGAAGATATACATATTTTACATTTTTTTGTATTTTTGGTTGCTCTATACATTTTGTAATAGTTTGCATTTAATTAATTAGCGATGATTATTCTGAGTTAACGTGGCCATTTTAATGCCTACTGCTATTTTATATTATTATAATAGAATAATTCATGGTACTTTGCTCCCCTGCCTCTTTTTATGCTCTTCTGTTTCTTCTGAAGTTGCCTCCTTATGTCACAGGCTAAGTACCTTGCAATGTCCTAGGACAGTGTTCTATGGTCACATCCCTAAGGGGTTAGTAGAATCAGAGGAGTGTTGTCTTATACTGGTGCATGGAGTGAAATCTTGTCTGAACAGTGGTCTACTATGCCAGCCCAGGTAACTATGGCAACCAATATCTCTCGCTCTCTGGCAAGGCAGTTCAGATGCCCCAACATAAGGCACTTTGTAAAGCAGAAGAATGTAATGTTTGGTTCATTTACAATGAGGCTGACTTAGGTTTGTTTTTTCCTGAAGTTTGATGTCATTTTTTCATGGAGATCTGTCCGGAATCTAGTTGTGGTCCCCTTTTGGATGCGGCTATTCCTGCTGACATTTCCATTATCCACTATCCTAGACTGGGTCATAAGATGGGTTGGCCACTTGTTTCAGAACCATGTGTGAAATTAACCAAATCTCTTTTGATACAACCATGACTTTTGAATGTGTCACGGATAAGGCAGCAAACTGTATACTTTTCTTGGTTTACCATTCACTAGGAAGCCAGAAGAATTTTTTTACAGTAACCACTGACCTCCTCATTGAGCACTGTGGTGATGGAACATCTCAGTAAGTTAATCATGGAAAATTTTAGTGACTAGGTAGATGAAGAATAAATAATTTTGTATTAGAGCTCCTCCAACTAATGAATAATGTTGCAGTACTCAGGTTATTACTGCTTTTTTAACAAGAAACATCTTTATTAAATTATGACTTATGATATAGGCAATCATACATTTATATAACTGAAAACAAACCATATTGACATAATCCCAGCTGCATGCATTTTATTTCACAAATCATATTGACACAATCCTAGTTGAAAACATTATAGATAATTTATAATCAACCCAATCACTGTCAGTCAAACATTACATAGCTCATTCAAATCCTGCCTTTGTTTAAATCTCATTCCTCCCCTTGTATGTATTGTTCCCACGATACCCATTTTTCCTATGTAATTTGCTCCTACCCTTTTCCAAAGATCCAAGTTACAGTTGTTTTATCTTTATTACTATATTCACTACTTCTAGTACAGTTGGTTTAGACTTTGATTTCCATTTTCTAGTAATTGCTTTTTTGGCAACCTCCATAATTAGACTAAGCAAGACCTTACTATGTCTAGGCAATACCAATTCTTTATCATAGCTCAGAAAAATAATTACCCTAGATGCACCAACCTGGTCACCCAGTATTTCTGTCATCTGCAGGGAATCTTTAAAGTCTACCAACTCATTACACTTCCTGAAAATGTGTTCCCAATTACCTCTTTCATCCCCATTATCCCAGCATTTGATGTCCACACAAGGACAATTCTCTGCAGTGTCACTGGTTTATAAAAATATCTATGTAAACATTTCCAAACAAAAATCCTAAATCTTATAGATTTTGTTGCATACTTGGGAGACATACCTATATCTCTCCATTGTTTATTTGAGAATTGCTTATCCAATCTTTCTTCCCTAGCCTTTCTGACCTCCTCCAATTGATTTTTATAGTTATCATGCAATATTTTACATGCTCTACTAGTTATTATTTTTTAACAGCAGCTTCTGTTCTAGATTCTATTAAAATCTCTACCAATTCTGGTCTTTTGTTTAGGACCCCTTATTTCTTTCTCTTTGCCTATACTTGGATATCAGTCCTTGATAGGGAAGGCAATCTCTAATCTGAACTCCAACAAAATTCTCGGCGTATTCCAATTCTATTACCTTTCCCTCTTTAGTTATTTGTTAGCAATACCTGGTTCCTTTGCCAGTTTTCTGCAATAAATTCCAGCCCTCTCTTACCTATTGTCTGTATCCCTAATTCCAGTCATCCTTATCAGCAGAATCTCTTTCCTCCATTCCCGTGTTGGCTTAGTTCTTAGAAAACATTCTGCTACTGTATGATTATTGTTATTCTCTTTAAAGATCTGCATCCAAAATCTCAGTCTCTCCTTGTTTCTTGAGCATCCCCCTGTTTCATCATCACCATCCCTTCCCACTTTGAATTATAGGTTTCTGTTTCTATGTACTGTGTAGCTCTGAAATAGCCCTTCAAATTGGGTAATCCCAATCTGCCTTGCTCTACTGGAAGAATCATCTTATCCCACTTGACTCTTGCTGTCTTCCCCTCCCAAATAAAATCCTTCAGCTCTTTATTAATTGCTATCCACAACTTCTCCTCTGATTGATAAAAATATGCCTGACCTGTGTATAAGACTAAATAGACTAAAAGCTTTTTAACTGCTTGTATCTTACTATCCATGTCTATATTATAGTGCTTCCAATTTCTTATTTTTTTGTATTATCTTTTGTTTAATTTCTTCCCACACATCCTTAGCTGTCACACCAAAATAATTTTAAGCCATACTCCTAAATAATTCATTGTATTATGTCCCCATAAATATGGACATTACTGAACCAATTTATGTGTGGGTACATAATTTACAGATATTGCCTTTGTTTTAGCTTCATTAACTTTGTATCCTGATAAGATTTAAAACTGTCTCAAAATATTCCACAATCTGTAATGTCCTTTTCTGGTTTTGTCAAGTGTAAAATATCATCTGCAAGTACAACCAGCTTTTCCTAACAAACATACCAACTATATCCTTGAATTTCTTAGTTTCTTAGCAAATGATTCTAAATATAATGCATAACACAAAGGGGGAAGAAGAAGACAACACTGCTTGGTACCCATGGTCAAGCAGAAGTTATCAGAGGGCCCCACTATCTTTAATTTTTGCCTTTGATCCCTTATATATCCTCCTAATCAACCTTATAATTTTATCAGGGAATGCAAATGCTTCCATTGTCCTGCTCATAAAGTCCCAATTTACTCTGTCAAATGCTTTTTTGCATCAAGAATGACCAACAACAACAGTGGTATTTTCTTACATTCTGCTTCCCTCTAGATCATCAGTGTTCTGTTATTGGTGCCAAATGTTTGCCTCCACTCCACAAAACCACATTTATCCATAGCTATACATTTTGGCATCACTTTTGCAATTCTTTATGCCATTACAGACACAAACAGTTTATAATCATGGTTTAGTATTGAAATAGGCCTGTTGGATCTGATGGATCTTTACCCTGTTAGGTATTATAGCCTCCACCTCATTCTTCCAGGGTGTTGGTACTTCTCCTCCACTTAAAATGCTGTTAAACAAAACATTCCAGATCTGTATCAGATTTTTCCCTCCTAGCTTTCAAACTTCCACAGAAATACCATCTATTCCTGGAGACTTTTCTGTAGATTGGTTATACATCATCATTTGTATCTCATCTCCTCCTATCCTGTTAGTAATTGAGCCTCATCTACCTCTAACCTTGGTATATTTAATTCATCCATAAACATTTCCATGTGCAACTTTTCTTTATTTTCATATTTCTCTGCTTTATACAGACTTTCACAGAATTTCTTGAATATTTCTAATACCTCTACCGGATCTCTTGTTACCTTCTTTGTTATAGGCTCCCTAAGCTTGGCAACAGCCCTTTCTACTTTCTGTTGCCTAAGTCGTTGTGCTAAAAGTTTTTGTGCTCTAGAGTTATTATTAAAAAACAGTTGCTTAACAGCAATCTTTCTAAACTCATGCATATTACCAAGGTAATCCCTTATTTTCTGTTTAGAATTCTGCAGTTGCTCTTCTTCTTGTTCTGTGAGATCCCCCTATTCTGCAATACTTTAACATTTGACAGTCCCTCTAAATAATTCTTGTTACGTCTTAACCATATTATTTTATTTCCACCCTATTTTTAAACTCCACATTAATTTTATCCCACTCCTTAGCTATATTTTCAGAAGGAATTTCTATCTTCTCTAATAGCTCCTGAATAATTTCCACTACCCCTTCCTTAAATTCCTCTCTTTTCAACAGATAGGTGGGAAAGCACCAGTTTCTCATTTTCATTTCATTACCCTGTGTTTTTATTTTAGTTACTATTGATGCATGATCTGAAATAGTTATTGGGTGTATATCAAGACCTTCAATTAAATGCATATATTCCTGGGAAATGTAAATTCTGTCTAGCCTATGCCAGTTTTTGTATCTTGGGGAATAATATGCAAATTCACTCCAAACTCCTAGTACTGAATTCACATCTTCCATGCCAAATATTTTCATAAATTTCTTCAAAAGTCTACCCTCCTTTGTTATACTTTCCCTTCTGGGCCCTCAGACACATCTTCACTGCTACATATCAAATCCCAGTCCCCACCTATAGGTAATATTCCTTGCTGAAAGCTGATTATTTCTCCCAGAATTTTCTTAAGCTCCATTATAGCAGTTTTAGGTGGAATATAAATACATGCAAATGTAATCGTCCTCCCTTGCCAGTAGCTCCTTAGTACTACAAATCTACCATTATTGTCTTTGTATCATCTTCTATCACTATTGGAGCTCCTCTTGCCATTAATATAAGTGCTCCTCTTTTCCTTTGTCCCAGGTATTCCACTGAATAACCAACCTGAAAACCTTTCTTTACCAAATTCACATATTTAGTTCTACGTGTGTCTCCTGTAAGATAGCTATTTTCTCCCTACATTTTGTAATACAGTTCACTACTCTTTCTTCTTTATAATTATCTGTAAGACCATTTACATCTAAAGACATAGCAGAAAGTACCATTGTATTCAAAAGTTATTATTCCCACCTTTTATGTATAACAGCTTTTTTGTTAAATGTCTAGTTCCAATGTTTGTATTAACATGCATACACTGTTTGGCAGATTAAACTTTTATACAGTTATTTCTTGTCATATTCATTTCAGCCTATGTCACATCTTACAAAACTTTTTGTTGTATTGAAAGCCCTCAAAAATAAACACAGACCCAATAGCCCCCAACCCTTATTAACTTAATACTAACACACAAAACTATGTACATCTTCAAATACTGAAGTTTTATCCTCCTAATAAGAACAAATGTCCCAAAATGACAGCTACACCCACAGACTTGAGTTAACATAAAATAAAGGCTATCCACTCTAAGACACATGATGTAGCCTGTGCTTCTACTAAGTGCTGTTTGGTTTTGTCTTACATTTATAGCTCTTCCAGCTGGGAGAGCACCTGAATGCTATCAAAGAACATTATCTCCTAGCCAATTTATCTTTTTTCTAACCAAATTATCTTTATCAGATTGTAGCCAATTTCTCTTTATCAAATTGTCAATATGGAGACAAGAGGACCAGATTCAGAATTGCTACTAAGCACACATTTATTTGCTAGAAAAAAGACATATAATATTCAATATTCTTTTTCATTTAGTTGCTTTCTCTTAAAACTTGTTCTAGATCAAGCTAAGGGCCTTAATCCAGCCATACCCCCATGCAAACTAAGAAGAAGTACATTATGCTTTCTTTTGTCATGCTCTTTTAACCAGACCTTTTTTACATTACTGCACCTATATTTTTAAAACTAAACAAGGAGAAAGAGTGAAGAAGAAAGAAAGAAAAAAACAGAAGCACCTTAAAAACAACTGAGAAAACTTTACTTTAGAGTATGCAAATAAAATCGTACACTATAAAAATAGTACTATTAAGAAAAAAGTTTGTTTTACTTAAAGTTAACTTTCTCCCCTCCTCTTCCCCTCCCTTAAGTATTTTTCCCAATATTAATGACATGAAGAAGGGTATGCACTTTTGAGTCCCCCACAAGTTCAACAAAGTCTACAAAATTCCAATATTTCCAGGTTTTCTTGTTCTGTCAGATTTCACAAATATAAGTATTGCTTTGTAATCCCAAATTTGTCATTTCAAGCTCCTGTTCATCTCCATCTTCTAAATCCTGTCTCTGCTTCATTTCTAATGTACTCTTGATTTTTCTAGTCAGCTCCCATGCTCCCTTCCTTCTCCCCAGCATTTTCCAATGAAATATTGGAAAAGGTTTCACTGGCACAATCTCTCTGTGGTCTTTATTACCAGAAGAACAAGAAGCAGAATCTCCTTCTGTTTCACAGCTCACTTTTTGTTGGACAAACTTTTGTATTTCCTCCTTAGCATGTACTTCATCAAAAAATGATTTTGTTCCTCCAGAGAAGAATATTTTGAAGATAGCTGGGTACAGCAATTGGAACCTCATGCTGGCTTCTCGTCATTCCCTGAATAGTGGAATAAATGTACTCTTCTTCTGTCTGGTGTACAGTGATGAATCATTCTCCACAAACACTCTGCTGTCTCCCACTTTTAGTACTTTGTCCTTCTGTCACAGTTTTGTCAGAATCAACTCCTTCTGCTGGTAGATTGCATCTTTACTATTAAAGATCTAGGTCACTTTTCATAGCCAGGTTTGGAGCATACACACTATGTGCCCTTTCAATTAGCAGTTCTTGCTGTGGAATACCAGTCCAGTTGCTTATTTGTGCTTTCATAAAATTAATGCAGTCTGTTCCTTCCAGCTTCTCTGGTACAGCTGAAAATCTCAGATTTTTCCTATGTGCTCATTCCTCTAATTCTAGTATTTTCTGAAACATCTCTTATTGAGCAGTCTGATATTCAGCCAGTTTTCTTAATTTTGACCTCTGATTTCTACAGTTTTTTCACCTCATCTGACTGTTTAAAGCTTCTTATATATTTTCCAGCCTTTTGTTGTTTGAGTTGATATACGCCATCAGTGTTTTGTTTATTTTAACTAGGCCTATGTGCAGTTGTTTTAAGCTTTCCTCTAGGTTACTGGAAGTAATGTCTGGATCTTGCACTGCTTGTGTTGAACAGCTGCAGTACTTTCCCCAGTCAGTGTTTTTCCTCAACTTTTGTAGCTGATTTTCCTTCAGGCCCTCTGTATTTCCTTTTTCCTGGCATTCAGGCAGTGCACTTACTAACCAGTTACAGAAATTTACCCAGAAACACAAAAGTCCACTGGCCTTCTCAGCTGAGTTTCTGTTTTCACACTGGTTGAGCTAAAACAGGTTCATAGGTTATAGGTAGGTACTGGGCTATCAGCCCTGGGGCCTATATAAGCCTAGCCAAAAAGGTTCCCTGGCTTTTGCCACCCAAGAAAACTATTTTCCTGTGCCCCTGTCGAGCAGTGCCACAGAAGTGATCCTCAGGGTGAATTTTCTATTTCCCATGCGGTCTTCAAGATTTTTCTTAAAGAGGACCAATAAGGAGCTTTGCTTGACATGAATGGGTAGTTTGTTCCATAGTATGGGAAGTCTCTGGGACAGGAATCTATCCCTCCAGCATGTTCTGTTTATTATGGTGACAAGGTTTAGGTCCCTGCAGCATTTGGTTCGGAGAGATTGGGATTTCTTTAAGTGTAGCATGTCCAGCAGCTCTGGGTTTGACATAACTTTGTATGTTAGGCAGAGATTGCCTCTGAGTAGGCGATATGCGATAGAGTAGAGCTGAAGTTTTTTGAGACGGTTTGCATATGGCATCTGTTTGAGGCCGGTAATCCTTTTAGTGAGGTATTTCTGTGGCCTTTCCAATTGTTGTAGATGTCTTGTGAGATACATGCCAAATGGGGCACTGTACTCTATAATGGGTCTGATGAGGGATGAGTAGAGAGGAACAATGACCTCCTTTTTTTAGAGGAGAACCCTTTTGTGATGAGATGTGCCATGTAGAAGGATTTCTTGACTATTGTGGCAATGTGGTTATCAAAGGAGAGACTACTGTCCACCTGTGTCCCGAGGTCTCTTATCACACTTTCAGTGTTTAGTGAGCTACCACCTATGTGGTAGTTCATGGGTACCAAGAAATTCCCAAAGGGGATGACAATGCACTTCTTGGCATTGAGCTTGAGGCCATGACTTCGACATCAAGCATCTGTCTCTGTGAGGCCCTTTTGTAGAATGTCTACATCATTAGGTGATTCTATTATGGCTCCCAGTTTGCAGTCATCTGCAAACTTTGTTAGCCAAAGACCTTCTGTGTTGGCCTGCACTTCAGAGAAGTAGATGCTGACAGGAGATTACCCAGGACCGAACCCTGTGGTACTCCACTCGTCACTGGTCTGAAGTCAGACTTGGAGTCGGCTACTTTTACTGTATGGGTTTTGTCCAGTGAGACATTTGGCCACCCATCTTATGACACAGGGATTTATGCCCAGTTTAGTGAGTTCATCTATAATTCCAGAGTGGGGGATGGTATAGAAAGCCTTGGTGAGGCCAATGTAGGCTGTGTGCACTATCTTGCCCTCGTCTATGGCTCTGGTGACTTCTTCAAAGAAGTCAATCAGGTTTAGTAGACATAATCTACCTTTTACAAACACAAACTGAGTGGGGTCCAGGGTTTGGCAGTTACCTATGTCTTTGTTTATAAGCTCCAAGATGATATGTCCCATAACCTTGCAGACCAGTCTCATCAGGCTAATGGGGCTGTAGTTTCTGGGGTCCATGGTGGCACTCCCTTTGTGGAGTGGGATAACTGTCACTGTGTGCCATTCAGTGGGCACATAGCCTGAGGTGAGACTATGACTGAACATGATACTTAGGTGGGGTGCCAGTTTGTTCTGTAGTTCATGCAGTACGCAGCTTGGTATGTTGTCTGGTCCCATGGGTGCCGTGTTCTTGGCTTTGGAGAGTGCGGTCTTTACTTGTTCATCCATGATTACATGGGCTTTGCATTCTTCCGGTATTAAGATGGGCCCTTTGGAGGGTGAGAGGGGGGTAAAGTTAGCACTGAACCTATCTGCCAGGATGTTTGCAATATCGGTTGGTTCTGTATATTTAGTGCCATTGTGCTGTAGCTCAGAGCAGATCTGAGTGTTGCCATTGAGATTCTTGACATAGCTGTAGAATGCTTTGTGGTTGTCTTTGGAATCAGTGGAGATTTTATTTTCATAACTGGCTTTGGAAGATTTTATGAGGGATCTCAGCTTTTTGCTGAGGCTAACCATGGAGTTCCTCCAATCTTGGGATTTTACTCTTTTTTGCAACAGCTTCTTCCTTCTGTTGTAGAGTTTGTTTATGGCAGGGGACCACCAAATTGGCTTCCTTTTTTTGGAGGATAGCATCTTGGTTCTGTTGGGGATGGCATGATCCATGCACTTATGTATGTGCTTATACAGTGCATTTGTGTAAGATTCAGCAGTTGTACCTCTATTTTCTGTCTGCATGGGTGTCGTGAAGTTGGCCACTTCTGTCTTAAGAAGCATGAAGTTGGCTTTGGAGTAGTTTTTGATGGTGGTTTCCTTAATGGGGGGTGGGGGTGGGATATGGATGTCTAGAGTGATTAGCTTGTGGTCGGATCTGATCAGCGAGGAGTTGACCTCTGGCGTGGAACACCGGTTACCCATATTGGTAATGACCAGGTCCAGGATATTGCTGCCCCTGGTGGGGGTGTGGACAAGCTGATTCAAGGCATTGGAAATTATGAATTCCAGAAAACATTGAGCAAATTAGTTGGTACATGAGTAGTTTTCCCAGTTGATGGTGGGGTAGTTGAAATCACCCATAATTAAAGTATTGGGTTGTACTTTAATATTTTCCAGTATCATAAGAAATGAAGAGTGGGAATCCTGGGGCATAGTGGGAGATCTGTAACAAGCTACAACCTGGATTGCAGTCTTGCCCAGTGTTAGTTGCACTTGGATAATTTTGGATGCATTATGTTGAGCAACTAGCCTGGAGATGTGGATATCCTTAATGAATATGTACACACCTCTGCCTTTAGTTTCAGTCCAGGTTAGGTGGCTGAAAGGTGTGATATGAATTATAGCCTGGTAATGCAGGGGTGCTCTTTGGAGCCTTGACCCAGGTTTCTGTCACTGCACAGATGTCAATGTTCTCCATTTTAAGGAGTGCCTCGAGTGAGTGCATTTTGAGGTTTAGACTTCTAGGATTGAGTAGCATTACCCTCAGAGTTTGCTTGCTTGTACCTGTTATGGTGGTGAATTTGGCAACTGAATCTTGCCTAACAAAGGCACTATAGGGGTGGCAAGAACCTTAGCCAGTAAACAGAATCCCAGGGGTGACAGTTGCAGGCCATCTCTGGCAAAGTATCGTGGTCTGTTGACTATGTCGTCCCAGGCAGACAGATACTGGATCCCCTTAGAATGACACCAGAAGCTTAGCCAATTGTTGAAATCAATCATTTTGTCCTTGTACTGTGGTATCATTCTGGGCAATGGCAGGCTGCTACTCAGGGCTAGGGTCATACCTGCCTGGGCTACAAGATCCAAGAGCTCCTCCATGTCTCTTTTCATGTAGTCCAGGAAGGTATGTCTCAGGTCATTCACACCAACATGGACAATGACAGAGTCGTATTTGTACTTGTTGTGGAGTGACCTGAATGCATGCATTATGTGGTGGATCCTGGCACCTGACAGGCAGCTGACAGTAACTTTCTCCTTGTTTAGCCTGGTGAGTGGGACATCAGTGTGCCTGACTACAGAGTCACCTATGACTAGTGTGTTGAGTACTTTGTCTTGCCTTATGGACTGAGGTTGAGTGGCACACTGATTTTGTGGGCTATGTGTCATTTGGGGATTGTTGGGGGTGGTGGTTGTCTGTGTTTCAGCTTGGGAGGTCTCTGTTGCTTGGGCAGAGTTTTATTGACAGCCTCCATGAATGTGGATGAGTTCTTTGTATTTCTATGTGTGGGTTTTGGTAGTGTGGGTTTTGAAGGACTATGTGTTGAGTGTGGTGTGTTAACCTTTTCCTCTTGACTGTCTAGTCCAGTCTTGGCTGGAAAGAGCTTGGCTTCCAGTTTGGCTATATAAGTGCATCTCTCACAGGTTATAGTGTTGGGTGGTAGGAGGAGAGGGTTGTCAGTGTACATGAGGCAAGTGCTACATTGCCCCAAGATGCCCAGATTCATCAGTGGACAAGAGAAAACACCAGGAGCTGACCCATGGACATGCATGATAGGTGCTTATTAATTTAAGTACTAAGAACTGTTTTCCTCTTGACAAGTGAGGAAAGTCGAGTGCTGTAGTAATTTGTAGTTTAATTAGTGCTTACAATGAGTTCTGAGCAAGTGCTGAGCATAAGGAAACAGTTTTGAGTGCTGAAACTAAAAAAACTGGCTAGTTCTAGCTAAAACTAGCTAGTTTTATCACCAGTCCCAAGAAGAGAAGCAGACCATGGCCTGCTTGGTGATCCACAGTCTTGTCCCAGATGATGCACTGGTCTGCAGTCTTGTAGCCTTTTTCTGGTAGATGCCTCGAATAGCAACCACACCAATCAGGTATGTTAAGCACAGACACCCACTCTCCAACCAAAAAGAGTCAGGAATCAATGCACTCTTAAGCTGTTACTCAATGTGCAGCCATCTTGGAAGTCCCAGGTCATTGCTGCCTTGATCCATATAAGGGGGCCACACTCTGGACTTTGTCTTCTATACAGATTTGGAGATCTAGAAGCTGGAGTAATATCTGAATGTTTGCAAGAAGTGGGAACAGTTTCAGTAATTAACAACATATTGAAATGTTTGTACTGGACATGTTGTAGTACCCAATTTTGTAAAAAAATAGCTGGAATGTTATCTTAATAACTTTTTGTATTGACTCAGTAGTTATTTCACAACATATATTAGTGCAAGTAATTTCAACACAGAAGAGAGCATAGCATATTTAACTATGTGCAAGAATATTGCCACAGTCCCTCTTGTGTGGTACTGAAAGGTGGGTGGCTGCCACTATGCCCTTTTCGGTCAGGAGTTCATGTCATCTGGGGGAATATACACTTGGGATTGCTATGCTTTCAAAATGCATGACCCTAATGGGAAGTTTCATGGGATGTGCCCACAGTTGAGATGGACAAAGACATCCATGTGACCATCCAAGGCCAGAGAAGGAGGCAAAGGTGGAGCCAGATAAGCATCATCCATGTCTATGTGATTGAATAATGGCAAGGGTGAAGTCAGATGAGTATCATCCATTTCCACATGACTATATATAATTGCAGTAGAAGCCATGGGTGAGCCAGCCAGTTGAGCAGAGCAGTTTATGCAGCTGTTCTCTACTATACCTGCCACTTACAAGAAGCTGGAGAGACCCACTAATGGCTGCTATATGGGCTGCCATTTTCTGCACTGGTAGAAAGTATTCACACAGGCCTGGACATCTTTGTGCAGTGTGCACAGTACACTTATCACCTCTGATATGGACTAATTAGCATCCATCTGTGCCTGAAAAACAGCATTGCATAACCCACTGGTTGATGCCTAGGGTAATATACATTTCATGGAATACATGAGTCTCAGGGTCCTGACAGGTTCCACTGTACATCTCCCCAGTACCATGTTACATACCTTAAAGGGTGTGCAGCCCTTGGATGTTGCTGCATGTCGAATGCCTGTATTCTATAAGACGGACTCATATAGATGGGACCTCATTTACCTAACACAGGTGATGCATGAGGTCCATCATAAGCCTTCACAATACCCTTAGGTGAGGGAGAAAGGGAAATGTTCTTCTCCACTGTTAGCTCTGCTGGTAGTGCTTCTGAGTTCTCAGACTGTCTTATGTGCATAATGTCATCATCATCATGCTGCTCTAGAGATGTGCCAAACTCAGGCATGTGCAGACCCATACTGGGAGATCCTCTCCCAGTACAGCCAGTGAAAGCATACAGATAATTTACCAGTGTGAAAGCTGGTACATGTGTGAACCCCCCCCCCACCACCACTATGCATCAGATAGATAGATAGTTACATGCCAGGAATACATATAGCCTATGAGCATATACATAACTATTTGTGGATGATTTGTCCATAACAGGACTGATATCCCTGAATGACAGACGTGGGTAACTGTAGGTATGAGTACAATGTGCAAAGGAGCTAAGCAATATCATTGTACAATGGCATTTTGAGCAACTCTCCTGGAGAATCCCCCACAGATGCATGTGTAGTTGTAACCTTCATTGCAGGTGTCTGCACTTGTATCTTGATGTTCCTGGGTGACATTAATGCAAATACAACAGTCATGTCTGAGAACAAAAGGCTGATGTGCCAATGTTTTAAATGACTAGCACTAGCCACTATTTATCTGGGGCATCCTTAACTAACAGTCAGGCAGTTCTAATCATCCCAGCTTCCACATCCAATCCAGCACCCCCAATTAGTATCCTACCCATGTTTCCGGTGAAGGTCATATGGAAGTGTTCAGATTCATTTAACTGGTAATGTCTTGTGGCTACATCCTCAGTAGATGACCTGTATGTGGCTATAACCTGTGCCCTGTTCTTCACATGCATGATCAAATCAGTGCCTCTGTAATGTCTGCATGTGTGTGTGTGTGTGTGTGTGTGTGTGTGTGTGTGTGTGTGTGTGTGGGTGTGTGTGTGTGTGTAAAGAACTGTTCATGTTGAACACCACCCATCAACTCATTGCCCCATCTCGGGGGTAGGTACTTCCCTGTGTAATGCTATGACATACCTGTTGCAATAGTATGCCAGACTGTAGCACTTGTGTGCATGTGATATACACTCATTGCCCCTCACATTAGTATCTAAAGTGCAGTTTAAGTCCATTGCACTGAAGCCCATGTCATCTGCAAAACAGTCTCCTTATGCAATACCTACCTGGATCTCAACCCCAGTAGGTATGTACATTGTCTTGCTGTTTCCTGTATCATGGGCAGCTGTCCCCCCAATGGATAATATTCTGTCATGCCTGCACAGTGAGGCATGGATGGATGTCTCCCCCTGGAAGAGAAAATATGTTGCCCTTTCCCTGTGCCCTAGCAGGTTGCAGGTTTCCCCAAGCATTGTAATATGCCTTTCCCTGTGTTATTACTGATTTATCCACCCCACCCCCACCTCAATACAGTCTAGCATACCCCTAGCAGAGTCACTGCAGTGTTAGCATACAACAGACTCTACAAACAACTGTATGCATCAACCATGCACCATGGAAATGTGCCTGCAATATGGTGGACAGTACCAATACCAGCACTCCTACTCCTGTCTTCTCTCATGTTCCATAAATCTTAGTTTTCCCTAACATCTTCAGTGTTTTCTGTCTTTCAATCACTGTAGCGTGGTCTCTTGCAATATGGTCACCATGCTTGTTACTGAGCTATAATGGAGCTCACAGAATGGCAATTATGCCAGTGGGGTGATTCATCATGAATTTCTATGAACAATGCCCATGACACAATGTGTTATCAACCCTATCCCACACTATGAGTCCCAAACTTGTACCTATGCACCAATCATGGTGTGTGCAGTTGTGCTCCACTAATCATTTGAAATGTGCAAATGACTGAGGTCATTGTGCTACCAAGCTGCCCACTATGGCTGTTGTCGGGCATGTAGGTCACAGGGGAGGTGTACACCAGTGGTGCTTAGTACCAAGTCTGTTACCCCTACCTGTTCAAATGACCATGTGTCAGGCGGTCATAAAGGGCATCATGATACTGTGTTGCCCATCAGTCCACATCATGTAATCTCTATGACATGCTGCATTGTGCCAATGTCATTATTTTCACTTCTGGACTTCACCTGGTGAGTGGACATGGCCTCTTCAGGATCTATGTGGCAGGACTCCTGCATGGTGCAACAGGGAGCCTAAGATCTTTTTTGCACTACTTGCACATACAGCATAAGAAGTGCCTGCTATGGAACAGCTGTGAAGTTCCCTGTATAAGGTTGATACCTGGCATTCATTTGACATGGTGGTGAGTGATGCAATGGGCATCAACCACTTTGATAAGATGTGGCAGCAGAAATATAGTGTTCTAAAGAGGCGACACTCAGACTTTCTCCAAAAATTAGTAGTAGTAGTTAGGGAGAAACATCTCCATAGTACAGTAAGCTGCCATGTTTTTCTGAGCAGCTGCACAGTATGTTTGAAATTATAGGAATAACTGCTTTCTGGTGTCATGGGTAATGTTTTTTTTCTGTTTTGTAGTGCAGACTGAACCTGTGGAAAACACATGTGACAGGCCAGACTCAGCAGGTGGAAGAGTAAGTGTACTCTTGCTACTTTTGTAACTCTATCTGTACAAAATCTGCTTACCACAGCACAAACTATTTTTTGCATCCAGTTAAGACCTCATCTTTGCATAGTTCTTCATTGTACTTGTAAGATTAATATTTTAATCCATTTGTACCTGTGAAAATGTCCATTGCTGTGCCAGTCATTTCTGAAATTGCTGTGTGTATGATAATTGCACTTAAACTGTAAACCATTTTTTTGCTTTTTACTATTACAGCATTACTCAGAACTTGTGTACCAATGCAGTGACTGTTTGTTTTCCTTTGATCTAATACGGCATTACTTTGCTGTTCCTTGCCTATTAGGATTGCTAGTTTGGTGCTTCTCTCCTAACCTGTGCCACACATCTCTGCATTTGCTATGGTGTATATAATAACTTCATACATCCCTGTTTTCTGCAGTGATGAATGTTTCAATTCTTCAGTTTAATTATTCCTTCCTTTCTTCATTGTTTATTGCACATACAATCTAGTTTCCATCAGTCAGTGTGCTTCTGTCCTACACACTTGCAACACTGACACTGCCATTCATATCCTCTGCTGTTATCCTTTGTTCTATAATAAGTTTCCCCAGCTACTGAAACACATTGCTCTAGTCCCTCAGCACAATGCACTGTACTACCAGTACAACAGTGCACATGCTCATATAAGTAGTCAGTGCATGTCACTGGGTACCTGTCCACATACATATGCAATAAACTACCACCCGCCAAACACAATATTAAAAGGTAAACTCTGCTATTTACCACCATCAGTACATTATTATGTTGCTGTCATATAATATGTATCTTGCTGATCAAGCATTTGAAATCTGCTCACTTTGATGTCTTACCTATAATACTATACTGTATATAGTACAGCTTTTACTCTGACCTGTACATGTTCACTTAGCTACTGCCATGCTTATTATCAGCTGCGGTAATACCAGAATGTGTAGGACAACATCTACATGGAGGTTGCCTCATGTCCATAATAATAACTGTAAAGCCTTTAGGAGGAAAACAATGGATGTCCATGTGGTTTAAATTTTTCATTCATATCCTGATCTGCGTGGATCCTAACATTAACAGTCCTTCATCAGCTGCCTTTTAACGTACCATGTAGCTCAATTTACTGCATACCTTTCAACCTCTTAGCACAATAAATCTGGAGAAAGCCTAAAACAAAAGGGGGATAGATAAAATAATAAATAATAATAATAAAAATAATAATAGATAATAAACGCCCAAATATAGGGACAGGTTTTAAACACTGCTCTTATAAACTTAGAAAGTTGCTAGAATAACAACTTTTGTAGCATGCATTTTTTTGAAGGACATGGTCTGAAACTCAAGTTTATGTCATTATTCAGTGAGTCCAGTCTTCAGTGCTTTACCAGAAATCCACAAACTGTATGAGGAATAGACCAAAACTGTGAGGCAAAAATCTGGATATATGTCAAACATCTGGACAGTTGACAGGTACGATTCACTGTCTCCTTTGAGTATAGTAAGGCATTTTAATAGACCTTATTAACACAGAATGTTTCTGAATTGTATTAAAACATAATTATGCAAAGTAATATTGTGAGGCAATGGCCATTACCAACATCTGTAGAATGGCATGGGACTATGGAAAATTGAAGTATGCTGATAATGAGGTACAAATTTACCAGGAGAGATATGTCTCTTAATGTGCACATACAACCATATCCAATTGCGCTACAGTTAATGAAGATTAATGCCATTCAATACCCACATATATAGATGCAAATAGAGATGGGCTTCAGTGTTCAGGAAAATATTTAAGTACTATTATCTTAGTGAGCAGTGTATGTATTTAAAAACTATCCCTGCTATCAGCACTTTGTGCTTAATTATTCTGAGCTTTACTTCTGATTCCTCAGATAAAACATTGACAGCTTTGGGCAGTTACAGTCAGTCAGAAAATGGAGCATGCTAGAAGGGAGGTACAGATTTACCAAGACAGATATGTCTGTTGCCTGTTACCATAAATATGGGACATCACATTCCTATTGTTGATGGTTATATTGAATGTTAATAACTATGACACTTCTAATTTAATAAAAGACTCTCCTAGAGATGTTTTGTTGGCCTATAGAGCTGGTACAGTGTATGTTTGCAGCCCAACTCTGAGAAATTCAAAGTTATTATGGGACAGACATTTAAAAAGCAGAAGAACAGTAAGCTAAATACTAGTTAGATTACACTGCCAGCTCAGAAACATAAACTGTTGGTAGATTAGCTATGCTTGGATCCATCTAGTGTAGTCACCTCCCCAGCTCACATGCACAAACAAGCTGCCCTATTGTAGCTTTCTAGTCTGTATCCAACTTAGTCTTCCTCCTCCTCCTCTCCAGAAGAGGTTATAGTACACCCATGCCCTCTTGAAGCTTCCCACTGTTTATTACTCCACTACAATTTTTTTGGTAGGCTGTTCTTTATAAATAGTTAGATAGACAGATAAATCCACAACTCTCTCAGTGAAAAAAAATCCACATCTTCCCCTATTATCCTCACTTTTTTTCTTTCAAACGATGACCCTTGCTACTGTGGAATTATTTCTCCTTAAAAATAATGCAACTGTATTGGTTTTCTCAAGATACCTGAATTTTTCTGTTGTGTCTCCCCTCCCCCTTTTCTTCGTTGTGTACATATTAAGTTCCATTACCCTTTCCTCAGATGTCTTTTTTGCCACAGATGCAGTAGAATCATGGAGCCCCTCTATGAATATTCTAAATCTTGTTTATATCCACAAAAAGATTAACTCTTTAGAAATGCAAACATTGTTTCAGACAGGGTCTCATTAAAGGTTTGTACAGCAGAATTATAACATCCCTCTTTCTTCTGGTAAGGCTTTTTCCCCTACTGGGTGGGTTTTAAGCAAACTAAGCAGACTGAAACAGCACATATCTGTTGACTCTTTCTTCCTGCAGTCTGTGTGACTATAGCCAACTGTGCCATAAGAAGGCAGTGTACATGGCAAGTAATACATATAATCAGAAGTCTACACACTGTACTCATAAGTTCATAGACTACCCACCAAACCATTCTCACTTAAACAGTGTACATCTGCAAAAGCTGTTGCCCCTGAAAAAAAAGATCGATAATATTTGATATCAGTGATACTGTCTTCAGGAAGGCTGTGTACAGATTTGTCATTATTTCCTAAGATGTTCAAAAAACGGCAGATATCTTCAGTCTTTTACCATACACATAACTTTTCAACCTTTGTACATTAAAAATCACAGAGGGTCAGAAAAAGGTGCACTTTATTTTTCAGAGAAGGGCTTTGTATACTGGATCCCTTACAGTCAGTGATAAGGAATCCTATTAATTTATTAAATAATGTATTTACCCTGATACAGAGGTAGGATTGTAAAGGAAACAGATAACCTAAGAAGAGCAAGACTAAATCTGACAAAAATCTTAGCACTCTACCTGCATCATAGCAGCTGAGGGATATGATATACATCGTGTTTTTTACTTACTCTAAAATGTACTTCTTTGCAAACACAAAGTACATCTAGATACACCTTCACCTTTGCACAAACATTACTCCTCTGAGGAAAAAGACAGTGAGAGAGAGAGAGAGAGAGAGAGAGATTCTCACTAGAGACAAAAGAGAGGAAATAAAAACAATCTGTCCATAATCACAGCTTGTGAATTATAGACTGCAGAGTAACAAAACAGTTTTGTGCAGTGTTAAGTCTTGATAGATTTGTTCCAGCCTTAGTATGTGGAATGCAGACTTTAAATAAATTTGAATAACCTGTACTGCATCATTTAAACACTCCAGTGTATGCAGTTCACTTTGAGACACATCCTACTACCTCAGTGCCAAATGAGAGATAAGTGACAAATGTGCAATTGCTGAAGTTAAAAAGGGAGACAACATTAGTGGCACAGGTACTGAGGTCTGTGCAGATGCATACTGGGGAATGCAAAAGGACAGCAAATTTCAAACATTTTAGTCCTGCTGTACCTGGGGTGGATTAAGCACTCCACCGCCACAGAAAAAAGTCTAACTTTTATTAACCAACAGCTATAAAGTGTTCATATAAGAAGAATAAAGAAGAGAAAAATAAGACAGAATTCCACCCCCAAGAGTAGCAGTTAAGAACAAACAAGAAAATACAGGCCAAAAATAGATCAGCTGACACCCCCTCCCCCTTCGGGACCAATAACACTTGAGTAAAAACAGGGGAAAAACAAAGGAGCTATCCCCCTGGCAGTGTGAAGCAGACAAGCATAAACAGGGCTGACACAGACGCGTTAGCCCCCTGGCACTAAAGAGAAGTCAAACTGAAACTGGGAAAACAAAACAGCAACAGATGATTTACTCTGCCCAGGCTCCGCCTCCACCACCTTCCAACCTGGCCCAGAGGTGAAGCTGCTGCCGTCAAGCTCCTTGTATGGCTACAGTGTTGCAAGGAATGGTTCCTCATTCTGTTTCTCAGGAGCTCTCTCTTCCTCATTGTGAGGCTTTGTCACACAAACAGTTTGTGTCTGAAATACACTTTTGTGGAAAATGATGTCGAATCATATTGTTCCACTAACACGACAGCTATGCACTGAAGTATATTTTTTTAATCTGTGTTTGGAGTTACAAAGTGTTGTACCCTTAACTGGTTTATCATTATTTTGCATTCACTTTCTATGTAAAAGTCTCTGTTAAAACACTGCAATGCAACATTAAAAACTTAACAGCTCCAGGTGAAGGATGTATGTAGTCAGGAAGCTTATGTAGTTATATTGTAAAATATATCTGTCCAACTAAAGGTATCATATCACCCTCGTGAACTTGTGGTTTCTGACAGTAGGTCATCAAGGCATTGCTCTTTATTTTTCATCACATTTTGAAAATCAGGTTTTCATATGCTGTGGGAGGGTGAAAGACGAGATTTGTGAAGAAAGTCGCAGCTGTTGTAGAGTAAAGTATGTCCAATTCTAAAAGGTAGGAAAAAGGAAGCTCGGCTCACAGATCACATATTCAAAACAAATAATTAAAATAACAGAAGGCAAGGCAGTGATCACTGATTTTTATTTTATCAAGAACTAACCTGGAATCACAAGGTTTTAGTTATTCCATACTTATATATATGGTTTCAAGTTATCTCTTGTGGTCTTATCACTCCAAGTCCATCTAGCCGAATGTGACTGACGAAAAACTGTAATGTTATCACTGAGAATGAGCTATCGTTGTTATCAGCAGACTTCCCAGACAGTGATGTGGATAGTCCTGCTGTCAGCTAAAGGCTTCAGGGTTCAAGGATCCTATCTAGAGGGAATAAACATATTGTCCATGTGGGTTTTCTGTTGATATTCTAGTTTCTCTCCACTTTCCAAACATGTTATTTAGATGGAACGACTACCCCAAAGTGTCCCAGTGTCTATATTGTTGAGCTTGCCACAGTGGGACTAACACAGCGCAATAAAATAATCTTCAGATTCAATTTATAATACTCTCTCAAGTAGCCCTAACTGACTCTTCACTGGCCCAAACAGATCTTTTTTCTGGGGGGGAAGGGAGCTTACTTCATTTGATTGGATTTTCCACATCTAGTCTTTCCTATGCATTATACTGCTCGGCACACTTCACACTTTTGTACATATGTAGGTACATCTCACTATATGCGGTCTTCATTTTTTTTTCTTTATGTTTTTTGCCCCTGTTTTGCTGACCGTAAGACCTATTTAATAAAAGTCAAGCTTATATTTCAAAGGCCTCCATGATGGCCATCATTCAGGCAGCCTTGGGGGTTTCTTGTTTCCAAACCAGCACCCCAGTAAAAACAGAATTTTTGTAATTTGGCCTAACCTCTTTCCTGATGGGGGATATGCAACCTGCATCAAAGTGGAAGGCACAATATCTTCTCCTATGTAAGGGCATGCTCCTGTGCACATCCTTGATGAAGACTACTGCCAATCATTGTCTTGGTGTGCCACACATATGCTCCCAGGTCATGCACCTACCTTCTTCCTACAAATTACTGCTACAGCCTGCAATCAGTTCCACCTCCCTCTCTTAGGATGGGTACTTCTGTCCTTCATGCCAGCACCATCAAGCTCTTCAGCTGCTAATCAAACATCTCTTTTGCTGCACATTCACCACCTGTGTGAGCCTATCTGTGACATAACCTCTTAAAGGTCTCTGTGGTATTAGCCTGCACAGCTACTCCAGGACATCTTGGTATTACCCTGTTTAACTATTCCAGAAGCTAATTTCATCTATCCACTTTGCCCTCTTTTAAGTAGTAGTTCCTCATAATGAGTCTAAGTCTGGACCCCTGAAGTTGGTAATTATGCCCTCTCTTCATTATTCTGTCCTCCTTTTTCAATAATATCCCCACTGATTCCCTACGATTATTTTGCCACCAATATCATATCTTCCTTTTTCCTCCCTTTTTTCAGGGGAGGACATTCTTAACACTAAGTCTTTCTTCCTAGAACACCCCATCTATCCCCCACATACTATTGAAGCTTTTCTTTATACCTTCTTTACAATTGTTATGTGACTCTCTCTCTCTCTCTCTCTCTCTCTCTCTCTCTCTCTCTCTCTCTCTATCTCTACAGGGCCTCCAGATCCAGATTCAGTACTCCAACTGGAATTTTATCAAGACCTTGTAAAGGTGGAGAATCGCAGTGTAGCCCTGTGTGCCCCTCCCTATTGTTGTGTACCCCAGCATTGTGTTGGCCCTTGTTAATGCCTCTCACAATTTTCCTGGTGGGACCTGCTGCTGCTGCTGCTACAGGTGTCACCTCATCTCCCTTTCTTGCCTGGTACTCCGAAATTTAAACTCACATAAGCTCATATACTGCTCATAGGTTATCTGATCTAGGTCCAGCACTTTACAATCTGCACTTATTGAAGTTAAATGTTTTCTACCATCTGTGTGAATAAGCTACCAGCTTAGTCACATCCCTTTTTGAACTGATAGTTCATCAACTACTGTTCCCTTTTAACTTTGATATCATCTGTAATGAGGACTATCTCATTTTCCAAACTCATACACATTATAAAATGCAGGGCCCAGGACCAAAACCTGTGGTATACTACTCTTCACATACCTCTCATCCAGCATCTATATCCTCACAACCATCTGCTTTATTTTCTACTATCCCATTTGAACTGCTTCTACTACCATAGTGCACCCACCACCTTTATGTGCGTCATACAGCTGAATTCCTTGCTGAAGCCCAGGGGGGCAAGCATTGACCAGTAGTTCCTCATTCAACACCCTTGTTACCCTATCATAGAACTGGATCACACTTATGGGTAGGATCTATGCAATTCAATATACACTATACAGCCGTGCTTCCAAAGCTTTGTTAGCCTTTCACTCAGAATTTTCACCCTGACTTCTCCACCCAAGAGGTTAAGCTAATGGCTGCATAGTTTCCTGGTGTACTACTGGAGCCCCTCCCCCCATGTAGGAGAGGAACAGTGGCATGAATCCAATCCATTTGAACCATCCCTTCAATTAGGGATCTGCATGAGTTACATTAACCATTGCTAGCATCTTACCTCTCCATTAGCACAGTGCACACAGGGGCAAACAATTCATTCATAATTCCAGCCTTCCCATGTGCATACCTATAACCACTGCCCTGTCTTTCAAGTTACTCATTTTTCTTCACATCCTTTTTTACCTTTTCCCATGTTTGTTTATTTATTATTTGTTAATTGGGTAGGTGGGCAGGTCCAAGCACCCTTTCTAGCAATGGCCCAGGGCCAAAGACAATAATGTAAGTGCCTTACCTTCCTGACTTCCTAACACACACATCACAATGAGATAGCAAATTACACATGCAAAAATAAACAGAATACAATCACAGCAAATAATACTAACTAAAAACCTGAGCAAACACTGTAGAATTATCAGTTCAAATAGATGTGCTAAATGTCCACAACTCCACAGCTTACTTATTTCTAGTAGAAAACATAAGCTGAAATATTATGCAAATAGAGACAGGGTGCAGGTAAAACTAAAACAACTCATACAACAACAAGATTTTAGCTATAACCATTACAGCAGCTCATACCCAAAATACAGAAAATGCAGTCACAACTAAGCAAAACACCACACAATGATCAATTCGTACAAATAGAATGCTATGTTAAAAGTGAAATACCTGCTATTTCTAGTCTAAACAAAACATCCAGACAAGTACATTATGGAAATAGAAGGATATTTAAGGGGTTAGTTCATAACAGACCAAACCATATTTGGTTAGAGCAATCTCAGTGCATTAGCGTAAAGGACTATTTGTCTGAAGATCAGCATATTTAAAGAATCTTTTGCTCCCCTTCATAATGCCACTGGCCAGGTCCCTTCCATGCCTCATTCACTTCCTGTCCTCTCAGGCTACTTTCTTCCTGCTGCCTCATTAATCTCCTAGTATACTTCAGTAAAGTGTAAGTCATCCCCTTCCCCTCACGGGGAAATGTATCCTGCCTTTGCGACATAAAGGCCTTCTTTTTATTTTTCTTCTTCTTCTTTTTGCCTTCCATATACATTGCAGCAATTTTTCCATTCCCATTCATCCAGTACATTTGATTTTGGATTTTTCCCCATAACTTCACCTTCTTAATCATACCCTAATATGCCAGCTTCACTCCAACCACTTCTACAATTCTACTGCAACCTACATGTCTGTAATCTGATAGCCTTGCCTTTATTACCACTTTCCCTGCCCTGGACCACCTGACTATAAACCATACAATTGCATGGTCATTGTTAGCCAATGGCATCTTCACTTCCGCTTCATCTACATTCTCTGCATGACTTAATATTATGTTGAATACATTTTTATGTCCTGTTTATTTTTTCTTTCTGTTGTATGACATTTTTCTGTCCAGTTATTTCATTCTTTCTCTGGCCAAAAGGAAAGAAAATCCAGAGCAGAATCAGCAACCAAGAAATAAAATACACAGTGCTCATAAACTAGATTATGAAGTCCAGAGTTTACTGAAGGGATGAAAGGGCTACATACAAAATATTAAAACTACTCGGTTCTGTCTCTGTAGTTATCACCAAATGGATTATTTGGTTCATTTCTGTGGTAAGGTCAACCTGGTTTACACGCAGTGTGTGTTTTGACTCTTCATTCTTTTGTTTCCCATCCTTGCTGCTGCAATTGACCTTGGAAGACTAAATTTCTCCATTATGATTACCCTCTTCATGCCACTCCATGTTACATTTCTTAACTGTTTGTGGGGGACTGTAGATGGTCTATGCATTTATCTGCCCATTTTTCCCCCTTCAGCCTGATTTCCAAGAATCACGCACGCACTTAAGTCTCTCCACAACAGGTACAAGTATGACTCTGCCATTGTCCATGTTGGTGTGAATGACTTGAGATGTACCACCATGGACTATATAAAGAGAGACATGATTGAGCTCTCAAAGTATATGTCCCAGGCAGGTTTGACCCTAGCCCTAAGCAGCATCCTACCTTCACCAAGAATGATACCACAACACCAACAAAAAATAATTGACTTCAACAATTGATTTAGTTTCTGGTGACTTTTCAAGGGGATCCAGTATCTGTCTGTCTGGGATGACATGGCTGACAGCCCTCGATGGTTTGCCATATATTGCCTCCACTTGTCACCCCTGAGATTCCAGATCCTGGCCAAGGCTCATGTCTCCCCCGTTGTGCCTTTTTTAGGCTATGTTCCAAAGACAAATCTTCCAACATACAAGATCTGTCAAAAAGCAAACTGAAAGTCATGCTGCTTAATGCTAGGAGCTTTAACCTGAAAATGCACTCACTGGAGGCTCTCCTCGCACTGGAAGATGCCGATGTCTGTGCAGTCACGGAAACTTGGTTCAGGGCTGCAGAGAGCACCCCTGCCTAACCAGGCTATACCACATTCCACACATTCCAACCCCAAAATGAGGTCGAGAAGACTATGGGTGGTGGAGTCCCTATCTTCATTAAGGACAGGCACACCTCCAGACTGGTTTGCCAGCATGATGCACTGGAATTACACTAGGTGCAACTGATAGTTGGCAAGACACCCATACAAACTATAGCCAGCTACAGACCCCCCCTCCATGACTCAGGACACCCACTCCTCCTACCTGGACCTACTTGACTCCATCAAGGTACCCCCTAACACCCTGATCCTTGTTGACTTCAACTACTCCACCATAGACTGGGTGAACTATTCCTGCATTAATGCACTCACCCAACGATTCCTTGACTTCATCAGTTCTAATGCACTAGACCAGCTCATCTCCTCCCCCACAAGGGAAGATAACATTCGGGATTTGGTTCTCACCAACATGGGTGACCGCTGCATCACTCCCATAGTATGTTTTTCTCTGGTGAGATCAGATCATCAGTCTGTTTCATTCGATATTTCTATCCCACCCCCCCCACCCCCCAGCTGTAACCAGGCTAAAAAACTTCTCAAAAGCTGGCTACAACCTCCTAAGGGAGGGTATCAATAGCTTCAAACCACTATCCCCCTCAGAGGATGCAGACAACTATGCTGAACAGTATGCCAATGCAGTATACAAGCACCTGTACAACTGCATGGACTCAGCCACATCCAACAGAACTAAAGCCTGCTCCTCAAGAAAACACAAACCTGTCTGGTGGGCATGCTCTATCAACAGGCTTTATAGCAAAAGGAAGAAACTGTTTTCCAAGGGTAAAAAGGAACAAATTCCAAATTGGAAAAACTCCCTCCTCAGCCTCAACAAGCAAATTAGATCACTAGTGAAAACCACCAAAGCCAGTTATGAAAAGAAACTAGCCTCCAAAACAAAGGGAAACCCTAAAGCCTTCTTCAGTTACTTCAGGAACCTAAGTGGCAAAGCCCAGGTTTGTTCCGAATTAGTACTTAATGGTACCACTTACACTGATCCAGTTGACTTAGCCAACCTGCTACCAAATAGGTTCAGCACAAACTTCACCCCCATCCCCCTCAATGGCCATTCAACATCCCCGATACTTGTCCCGCACCTCACATCTCCATAGATCAAGCGTTAAAGGCCCTATCCAAGGTAAAGAACACAGCTTTAATGGGACCTGACAGTATCCCAGGCTGTATTCTCCACCATCTCTAGCAAGAACTAGCTTTGCCACTGAGCACCCTATTCAACCACAGCCTAAGTACAGGCTTCATTCCAGCAGAGTGGAGAACTGCCATTGTCATCCCCTTGCACAAAGGTGGTGCCACTAATGACCCTGGAAACTATCACCCCCTTACCTTGACAAGTCTGATCTGTAAAGCCATGGAGCACATTATTATGGATCTCATAAACAAGGACATAGGCAATCTCCAAGCACTTGACCACACCCAGGATTCATCAAGGGCAGATCTTGCCTGTTGAACCTGGTTGACTTCTTTGAGACTGTCACCAAGGCCCTGGATGATGGAAAGTCAGTACATACAGCTTACCTTGACTTGGCCAAGGCCTTTGACACAATCCCCCACTCAGACATCATTATAAAGCTAACACAACTTGGCATAAATCCCTATCTCATCAGGTGGGTGGCCAACTGGCTCACCGATTGGACCCACAAGGTCAAAATAGGCTTCTGCACCTCCAACAGCAGACATGTCACTAGTGGTGTTCCCCAGGGATCTGTCCCAGGACACCTACTGTTTGGCATCTACTTCTTAGAGGTCCAGGCAAAGACAAAAGGTGTGTGGCTGACAAAATTTGAGGATGACTGTAAGTTGGATGCTGTCATTGACTCCTCAAATGATGTTAACATACTGCAAGAGCATCTCACAGCAACAAATGACTGGTGCTAAAGTCATGGCCTTACGTTAAACACAAAAAAATGTATTATCATACCATTCAGCAAAAACACATCCCCTACTGATTACCATATTAATGGCAACCCCCTAAGTACACAACCTGTGGTGAGAGACCTGGGTATTCAGGTTGACAAGAATCTCACATTCGACTATGATGTAGCGGCAGTGGCCAGAAAAGACTTTTAGTTGGTTCATCTCAAAAGTAAAGGGATTACATCCAGAAAAATGGAGGTTATTACCTCTCTGTACTCCTGCCTCATTAGGCCAATAATTGAGTATAACGCCCCGTTTGGTATGTACCTCTCCAAACAACTGCACCAACTGAAAAGACCACAGAAATACTTCACAAACAGAATCCATGGCCTCCAACAACTGCCCTATGCGGACAGGCTCAAATCACTATCACTCTACTCGGTATCGTACCGATTGCTCAGAGGTGATCTATGTCTCGCCTGCAAGGCAATATCGGACCCTGCCCTACTACAGATGTTCCATATCCGTAAGTCTAACTCCTCACGCATTACCCACTTGAAAGGCCTAAATCTAATATGCAACATTAACGAAACTTGCTGGAGAGACAGGTTTGTCTCCCAGAGGCTGCCCTACCTATGGAAAAGACTTCCCATACACGTCAAACAGAGTACGTCGCTCACCCTCTTCAAGCGCAACCTTGATGAGTGGATGGGAAACCACAAATTTGTCCCAGGGGTTACACCTGTGTTCCTCATTGACTGGGGCAACAGGTGCTGACTGAGGTTTCTTTTTTGGGGATAAACCCTTGGTTATGCTTGTAAGGGCCCCAGGGCCATTACCCTACTAACCTCCTATGATCCTCATGCCTCATCTTTCTTCTTCCCTCAATTACTTCATCCTTCTCCACTATGTTTCATTTTTATCCCTTTCATTATGTACATTGCTACCTACTCAACTCCCCCCTGCTTTCTCCTTCTTTTGTTTCTAAATGTTCTGTAGTCTGGAGTTCCTGTGTTCCATTCCTTAAATGTCTGCTCAGATCTCTCTGATGCATGCTATGTTCGCAGTTCCAGCCCCTAATGGTGCCTGCAGATCAG
Organism: Protopterus annectens; assembly: GCF_019279795.1. Classification (NCBI taxonomy): domain Eukaryota; kingdom Metazoa; phylum Chordata; order Ceratodontiformes; family Protopteridae; genus Protopterus; species Protopterus annectens. The sequence continues at coordinate 833,980,759 of NC_056746.1, forward strand.
ACACTTGTTCCAGGATCCTAATGTACTTACTTATTTTACTTATTTGCAAAACGGGTGAGTAGATAGGCCAAAGACACTTTTTCAGCCATTGCCTAGACCAAGAAGAAAAAGAAACTTGTCAAAGTACATAGAAGTGCAAAACAGAAAGGTTCACAGAAATTATATGCTGGTGTCACATAGGCTGAAAAGCAATAATGTGAAATAAAGTAACTTGCCTTCAAAGGAAATGGAAATACATGTTTGCAAACATAAACACACCCATTTCATCGAGTATATATGCATTCTGTTGGATGCTTCCAAATCAGTCTTTACGCAAAGTGGGTGAAACATCAGCTGGTACATAGTAGAAGATGTTTTATTCTGATGTGGATACCCATTTTCCTGGAAGCAGTTACACTTCTGTGCTTCTAGCAGGTGGTCAGATAGTTTGTTCTGAAATTGAGACAAATCCTTTTGCTTCCTCTTTGAGGAAAGTTACTTCTGGTGGCAAGCACTGTTATGGTGAATGCTCTTTTGCCTATTATGAAACTGAAAGTAGGCCTTATAAGGAAGAGAGCATCTTAGTTATGTAACCTTAATGAGAAAAGTTCCCATAGTTTGCCAGCAAGTGACGGGCAGTAATTTAAAAATAGTAATTCCTAGGTTAAAAAATTGTGACTCCTGCTGTTATGTATAGCCAGTTGTTTGTGACCAAGGAAAGACAGTGGCTATGTTTACAAACTACACATTTTGTTGACAGTGACTTGAAGAGTCTTGAAATTTGTGCAAAATTTACTCCTGCAATGGGGAGGGTATACACTAACTTTGAATTAAATATATTTATAATATGGCTTTCCTGCCTTCATAAGTAAGAAACACAGATAGTCTGTAGGCCAGTTTAAATTTGGAAAGTGCATTATGGGAAACAGTTTCTATATGACAAATTAGTGTTAGAAACTGGTCAAACCAAATCTCAAGTTTTTTTGTTTTTTCTTTTTTTGATTTGTGAAATGTAATCCCCTTGCGTGTTTCTGTTTAAAGTACTACTACTTTATGTCATCCTTTGAGGAGTACTAAAAACATGAATGTACTTTGAGAGCAATTAATTGCTATTTTTTTTGTAGAACATCTGGTTCTAGAGGAGCTAAAAGTCCTTTTGCACTGCACTTGTAGCTGGCATAGTGGGGTCTGTCTAACAAGGATAATGTCATCTACATACATGGTGCAGTTTATAATGGTGAGTGGAAGTTGGAAGGAAGAGAGACAGAGCGACAATATAAATTAAGAGCACAGGCCCTATACTGATCCTTAAAGCACCTCTGCTTTGAATACACCAAGTTTCAGGGATATGAATAGGCCACCAGAATGCAGGCTCTGTTCCATATCCAAGTATATTTGGTAGTTCATGGTACACTCTAGCCTAAACCTATGCTATTTGAAGAGGATGTAATTGCCTGTATAGTGCCATTCTATAATTTTGATAAGAGGGACATCATAGGCTTTTTGTCAATAAAATGAGCAGGAGGTAAGGGAACTACAACCTTTGCCAAAGGAACTATTAGGGCATGTTTGATTCAATGGGGAATAATGCATGTTGATAAATCTAAGGTTAAAATGTGTACTTGAGGCTTGCTTATCAAACAACTTGCTAGTATAAATAATTTCTGATGTAAAATATGGAAGCTGTACATTTTTAAGGTACCTATGTGTTAAACATGCTTCTACCAATTTGTGTTCAATACCTCTAAAGCAAAAGGCTGATGTTTCTTTCTGATGGTAATATATGGTTGCAGAACTCTAGGGATGGTGTTATTGCTGAAAGTACTGAAGACAGGGATAATTTGACAAAAGAAATTAAGCCTTGGGTGTTTAGGTGATCGAGTGCTCTGCAATGCTTCTTAGTAATTCTTGTCTCACAAGGATGACATTTTAGGGGCTTTCAGAAATATTTTGGATGTATGAATTACTCTTTCTATTGGCTCAATTCAATTTGATTTTCTTGCCTTAATTGCTATTTTGTAAGTGTTTCTTACATGATGAGAAGCCTCATGTTTGTTAGGAGCTATTTGAGAATTTGGTCTTCTAAACTTTCCATGCATAGTCACTTGGCCTGACAAGGACTTTAAGGTTTGGTATTAACCAGCAGCAATATCTTCTTCTAAGGCTTATTCGCCTTAAAGAAAAGAGCCTTCCCTGGATGGAGGACAGTACATTGCAGAAATAGTACTGTTGTCACTAAAAAGTGGCATTCAATTGAATCTAATTCTTTGAGAAGGGCTGTTTCTACTGAATCAGGAATACATCTTACTGAGGCTATTGTAGGGAAGGTATTCAAGTTTTAAATGACCAATGAAATACAACAGAGTAACAGTCACTTTACAGAAGGCCTGGAATGTGAGATATTTATGGAATATATTACTGATTATAAGTTGAAAAAGGAATAGTATTATTGAGGACTTGGGACTTGTTGGCTTACCTACAAGATGGAATAGGTTGAATAGGGAGAATGACTTGTTTACAATAGATCATCCAGTTTAGGTTAAGGTTGCAGAGATGAAATAATTTGAGGTTCAGTGCTTCTGAATTCCCTTAATGCACTGATTCAAAAGGTCAGTGGAAGAGAGGGGTGGATGTAAACAACCTCTAAGAACAGTTTTACTTTCTTGCCTATGGAGATGAGTGAGAACTCAGCTAAGGCTGTAGACAATAGTTTTAATGCATCTGTTAATCATGTAAGGATTTAGCTTTATGGAATTATTGAGTAGAAGTATGATGGTGGCTCCTGGCCTGATGCTTGGTCTTATGCCATAAAAGTGGGTATAAAATATCCCTAAAATACTGAAAGAGGCAGGTGTAAACCTTGAGCTAAATTTCTGCAACGGCATTTTTTTTTAATTACCTAGGCTTAAAAGCTAAACTGTTTATTGTTAAGGTTGCCATTGTTTACATCTGCTAGTTTAGGGTTTTGCAGTTAGTGACATTGGAGATTAATATTGGGAGAATAATGGGGAGGTGGCAGGTTTAGTTTGTACATCCCAGGCAGTTCAAATTTTCCTTTGAGCAAAGCAGAATAGGTAATGGGTAGATTTATGTAATTCAAGAAGTGATGAAAGTTTGTAAATGAGGGTAATTTATTTTTATTTTATTTATTTATCATTTGTTGACCGGGAAAGTCCGACTAGGTTCCACAGAGCCTGTTTTCAGTGGAGGCCCGGGGAGAAATGCTCCAGATGCATGTCTTTGGAATGTGGGAGGAAACCGGAGTACCCGGAGGAAACCCACGCGAACACAGGGAGAACATGCAAACTCCACATAGAAGGCACCCCAGCCAAGAATCGAACCGGAGAACCTCTTGCTGTGAGGCGACAACGTTAACCACTGCACCACTGTGCCGCCCTAGTAATACTAGTAATACTAGTAATCTAGTATTCATTTGTGTTTATGGAACTGAGAAGGCTTAATACATTCATGGAAACCACTAAGCTGGCATTTGAACAAATAGGAGATGGAGAGGTTTGGTAGTCCTTGGAATATTTTTGGTTAGCGAAGGGTTTTGGGGTATAATACATAAAGTTAAGTAACTGATATAATAAAGCAATGGAAAAGGGCTGAAAAGAAAATAATATACACTTAGTGATGGTGTAATGTTGAAACAGACAAGCAATAGTACCCGTGCAAATTAAGCGACTAATATAGTTGCGGCATATATAGGTAATTTTTTGAAGTACTGACAATAGTTGTCGACTGAACTACTTGAAACTGCATGTTGGAGTGAAGTCTGTCTTTCAGTGGCAATCAGATAGTGTTTGCAAGCTATAAGGGACCTGATGTAGTGTAAGTACAGCCGAGGACTTAGAGGGGAAGGTAAGAGAGTATGGAATTTTAAGCAGTTTGGCTTATATAAAGTGATGTGCCTAGAAGTTGTTTTATGGCTTTAAAATGAAGCAAGGGGTGTGCATAGTTGTTGTAGCACTGGCTACATGTCTACAAATTTAGAAAAGAGTGAAGTGGCTTGGGACGTGTGTGTGGGAGTGAAACTAAACTGCAGACTCAGTGTGCAGCACTGTACAACCAGTTCATGGGCACACAAAGGGCAGAGACTAGTTGTGCCTCAAATTCTATAAAAATAAGCACTGCAGCACTTCACATTGTTAAAAATTTGTTTTCCTAAAATAAGAAGCATTTCTATAAAAATGATAGAATAATTTGGGGATAGAAAGACCAAAATACTATGAGCAGCACTGGTCCACCAACAACTACAATACCAATAAAAAGCTGTTACCACCTTGTAAAACAGCTTAGAGTAAATTAACTACGACAGATTTGTGTGTCACTCCAGTGGTATAGAGAAGTAAAGCCTTGACTACAGCTCAGATGATCCTAGTTCAGTTAGTAGCTGACAGAGTGTCAGTGGTAGAAGGATGGGTGTTACCATCCCTGGTGGGTAGGCAGTTCTGTAGGAGTTTCTTATGATGATCCCTGGTGGAAGCCGGGAATGTCATAATTGAGAGGAATGGTCCAAGTGGGGATACAGAGATGGACAAGGCTGACCTAATGTAGAGGCAGGGTGATATACCATGCATCCCCACTGCACACCTCCCCATCATGTATTACCATAGGGGGCCAAGGGAGAGAGGAAGCAACAGGGGTTGATCATGAATTAAAAACACAAAAATGCAGATTTGGATAGCCAGACCCTAGGAAACCCTAAAGACCATGTCAGCCCTACCTCTATAGGAGACAGTCTGGGGGTTAAGTGAGTAAATGGCAGACTCCACAATGGATGTGGAGCACTGGCTAGAGAGATGCAGGATAATGCAGTGGGGAGGAAATCCTCTCCCCAGAAAAAAAAACTATGATAGATTCCTAAATGGCTCTAATTATCTAGAAAGGTTACTGCAAACTTTTAAACAAACCACTAGCTTTTCTAGCGTGAGTCAAGTCTAGTGCAGTGCTGTACCACAGTCCTGTCAGACTTAGGGGGAATGTAGCCAGTAATTACCTAAATTCAGCACAGCACAATACCCTTAGGCAGTTATCTTAGTGCAAGGTAGGACTGCACCACTGTAATGCTGCACAATACCTCTCCACTTCTTCGCTCAAGAACTCTGAACAAAACTAAAAATAAAGACAGGGACAAAGGACCAAAATCAAAAACAGACTTTAAATATTGCTCTTACATATCTAGAAAGTTGCTAGAATAACACGTTTTGCATTAACATGCATTTTCTAAAGGATATGAAGTCCAAAACTCAAATCATCATTGACCTCCTTTTTTTCCAATTTTCTACATGGGGTCAGGGTGTCACATCAACTATGGCCATCTCTTTTGATTCAGTGCTACTCCCCTACCTTCTTCAGCAGTCATGCCTGATTGTTGCAGGTCTTCCCTTTCATAACCCTTCCAGCCATCTTTTTGCTGGACATGCTTATTTCCTCTTACCTTCTGTCTATACTCAAACTTCTTCATCACATAGTTTTCTGCATTCCCGTACATTTGCTTGAACCACTGTAATCTGTTCCTCTTTCACCTTCTCTGCAATTAGAGCTACTTATGCTTTTATTCTGATGTCCTCATCTCTTCATCTGTCCCACCACACATATCAGGAACTTCATGTCTATCACATCTAGCTTCCTCAACTGTTTTTCCTTCACTGCCCAGGTTTCTGTGCCATACAACAGTACTGGTTGTGCCACTGTTTTGTACACCTTACTTTTCAGGTTCTTTGGTATTTTTCTGTCATACATTACCATAAAACACTATGCCAGGTGGCTGCAGACCCTCTAATTCTACGTTGGACTTCCTTATTCTGGCTTTCCTTCTCCTCAACCACCCCTCTCAAATACTTGAAGTGGTTAACCTTTTCCACTGTTTTCCCTTTTATCTCAATTTTCATCTTCTCCCAAGTCCCCCATTTGCTGCCATTACAACTGCCTTATCTGTACTCAGTTTCATCCAGTGTGTCTTCAGTCTTGCATTCCATTCCTCTACCATTTGCTGAAGTTCTCATTCAAGAGTCTGCCTGTAATGCCACATTGCCTGAATACAGCAGCTTTGTTAAATTAACCATCCTATTTGCTAATGTCATCCACCACTATTATGAACAGCAGTAGACTCAGAACAGAACCCTGATACACACTTACTCCTACTGGGATCCCTCTGTAAGTCCAAACACTGTTTGTACATAGTACAACCTGCACTAATTCTACTAATATTTCTGCAACTTGGAATCACTGCAGGACTGCCAAAATCATCATTCTTGGGACCTTATCATATGATTTCTCCATGTCTAGGAATTCCTTGTTGGACTTTTTCCTAATCTCTGGCTTCTTTTCAACTGTTTGCCTCACTGCAGACATCAGGTCAGTTGTGCTGCTTCCAGACCTAAATCCCATCGTCTCCCATCTTACTTTCTACTACTCTGCATATTCATTTAAGTCACATTCTCCAGAACTTTCATGAAATGTGACAGGAATTTGATACCTCTACACTGCCCACAGTGGTCAACACTCTGCTTGTTCTTGTATGTAGGCACTAGAATGCTTATTTTCCAGTCATCTGGCCTTTCTCTCCATACTGCTATGAGTACCCTCTGGAGCCATTTTTCCCCTAACTCACACAACATCTTGGTCATTACTGATGTGACCTCATCTCAGACTGCTACTCTCCCTGACTTAATTTTCCTTAATGCTGTTCTTACTTTTTTTTCTAGGGTGGGTTCCTCTTCTTCTCTCACTGTAGGCTGTGTCTGGGGAAGAACAGCTTCAGTCTGAAACTCAAATGCCTCTCATTACTCTGTGACTGGAATCTTTGATGATTTTCCAGAGAAACAAAACTTTTTACCAGGAACTGACCAAAAACAAAGAATTCAGCGATATGTAAGGCCACTGAGTCTTATGACCATTCTTGCCTTGCCAGTACCATAACTTAGGCAACATCTCCTTTCTCCAAGAGGGTCATACCAGTCAGTCCTGGAGTCATTTTTGTGGATACCCATCCAATCATCTAGTTTATGCTCTAAGGAAGACAGTGAGTTGTACTGCTTAACATATAGGGGAGTTTATTCCAGAAGAGTTTATTCCTAAGGTGCTGGATTGTAATCCTATTCTCCATCATGTTTTATTTATCTGCTGGTGAAGATTTAGGTCCTTGGTTCTAGTATTAGTGGAGATACTGGACTTGTACTGATGTGACACAAAAGTGTGGAATTCTGAAAAATTCTGGATAGTTAAGAAGTATGTGCCACACTATTAACCTGTGTTGGAGAGGCGACATAAACAAAAGTTATGTACTTGCCATAACATTAGATCTGTATTGTCGTACTCTGTCTATTCCTCTACATGTAGGGCCCTGTATCCTTCCCCTACCCATAATAAGGCAAATTCAGTCAGATCCTTCCTGGATAGGTAAAACATATAAACAAGCTTATGTGATACAAACAAAACATGGATGGGGATGGAGGGAAGGTAGTAAAGGAATGGACGGAATACCAAAACACAAATCTGAAGTTATGGTGAGTACACAACTTTCATATCTATGTTGTCTTTTATACCCATTTCTCTACATATTAAGCAGACTTCCCAGCTACTTCAACTCCCTGGTGGTCTCATGGGAAGGATAGTCCTGAGCACAGCTGAAGCAAAAGAAGCCCTGGATCTAGACTGAATGTCCAATTTGTAATGATAAATGAAGGTGTGGACTTCTGACCAGGTGTCTGCAGCACAAATATTGATGGGGACACTACAGAAAAAGGCAGTAGATGAGGCCATTGATCTTGTTGATTGAACTTTGGGTTCTGAAGGAGAGACAATCCATTCTGTTGAGAGACAAAGGAAATACATTCAGTCAGCCATCTAGATAAGGAGACTTTGGATACAGCTTACCCTAATTTGGATTTGGAAAAGGAAATAAAAAATCTGATCGGATTGAAGGACGTACTGCAATATAAATAAAAATGCAGTTGTTGATGAACATCCAGTAGATGTAAGGTATATTCACCCTTGTTGGAGAAATTTGGGAAAAATTCTGGCAGAGTACTAGCTTGATTGATAGAGAATTCAGATGCCACTCTTTGGCAGGAAGGATAGGTTTGTTCTCAAACAAGTTCTGTCTTTCTGAAAAAACAAATAAGGAGGTTTGGAAGAAAATGCATGTGGCTCAGAAATTCTTCTGGTAGAAGTTACAGCTACCAAAAATAAATTTTTCCAGTTCAGATACTTTAAATCAGCCTTAACAGCAGGTTCAAAAAGGGATCCCATCAAGGACAGTAAAACAATGGTGATATCTCAATGGTGGAACTGGATATCTGAGTGGGAGTCATATAAGGAAAGTACCCTAGAGAAAAGCCATGGATAGTCTAAGAGAGGCTAAAGGGATGTGATCTTCTGCAACGTGAAAAGAAGAAATGACAGCTAACTGAACCTTGATAGCAGAATAACTAGTTCTTTCTTGACAGATGAGCTAAAAAAATCTAGTATTACTGGAAAAGGAGCTGAAAAAGGGTCAAGATCTCTTTCTGTTGCCCAAATAGAAAATCTTTTCCCATTTGCTTTTGTATACCTTCTTAATCAAAGGTATATGTGATGAAGATAAAATGTGTATGATGGGAGTGGAAAGCCTGGACTACAGAACCATCATTGGAACTGAAGAAACCATGCAGTTAGATTGAATGTCTGTAGGTCTGGGTGAGGCTCCCCGAATGGGTGAAATATTAGGTTTGAGTTGGAGACCAAGTCCAAGGAGGATGAACTAGAAGAAGACAGAGGAAGGGAAATCACAACTGTCAAGACCAATGAGGAGTTATGAGGATGACGTTAGTTCTTCAGCACCAAAGCTTTGTGAATAAACTTTGAAATCAGAGGAAAGGGGAAAAGGCAATAAAGAAGCCCTGGAGCCTAGGGCTACATCAGAGCATCCCTGGGTGACTCCAGCAAAGAACTTGTTGCACTTGGTGTTTAGGGGAGAAGCAAAGAGATCAGAACAAGGAAGGCCTCAACAGTAGAAAATCTGCTCTGCTACTAAGGGAATGAGGTTACTCCCAGTTTGATAATGTACAAAACGACAGCCATATTGTCTACTTGACTGGAAATCACATCTATGGGAAGAGAGTCCTGAAAAGCCTGCAACACTAGGATGACTGCTCTCAACTCCAAGATGCAGAGGTGAAAACTAGCCTCTGTATGAGACCACGCACCTTGGACTGTCCTTCCCAAGTAATGCCACCACACCCTAACAAGGAGGCATCCATGGTCACTGTGACCTGGGAGGTTGGAAGAGTGAAAGGACATCCCTTCTTGTAGAAGAGGGGTAGTTAATCACCAACAAATGTATTCCTTGCAAAAATGTATGTGAGATTGATGAGGCAGGGCACTGACTGTCACCAGAGCGACCATTGCACTGAGTATCCACTGAAGCACTGTCATGTAAACTCTGGCTAGCAGGACTAATGTAATGGAAGTGGCCTTGGAGCCCAGAATGCAGAGAACCAACTTGCCCAGAAGTTTCTTGTGAGACAGAACCTGATGGGCTTATAAATGTAGGGATGAGATTCGAGACTGGGGGAGCCTCACAATAAATGCTATTGTATCCAAAAGGGTTTAGATAAATTCCACAGATTAGGCTGGCTGTAACTGAGACTTTTGAAGATTTACTGTATGTGACACAGTCAGAGCAAGAAATCCCTAGCATGGATAAGCAGATGCCTGTATGGGGCAGTTATGAGCCAATCATCCAGATAAGGAAACATCCGGAATCTCTGTAGTCATTGATGACTTGCCATTATTATCATGCATTTGGTAAACACCCGAGGAGTTGTACTGAATAAACTGGTAATGACTGGCTCCTAGCCAGAAATGAAGATCCATCCAGAATTTTTTTCAAACAACAAATTTGTTCAACTCACTTAGATCCAAAATTAGTCTTAGTTCCCTAGTTTTCTTTAGCACTAAAAAGAAACTTGAGTAAATTCCGGATCTTCTCTGGTCTGGTGGGACCTCTTGGGGGACTCAATTTTTTAGGAGCTTCTCTATGAAGCTGCAAATTCCCATTGTGTTGGGTGTGACGTTGGGAATTTTCTTTTGAGGAAGGGGAGTAGTGTGTATTGGGAAGACGTAGCCTCTGGTAATTATTCTGTGCAACCACTTGTCTTAGGTAATGGTTGCAAAGGCCATGGAGTGTAAAGACAAACTCCTCCTGACAGCCTCCAGAGTAGGAAATCTGGGCAACCTCTCAGGAGTACTGATAGGAATTCTCAGAGAAAGGACCTCTGAAGATCTTATTTTGTGGACCACCTCTGCCTCTTGGGTGATGTCTGTTGTTAGAGTTTCCCCCTCTGCCATGGAAAGCTTGCTCGCCAGAGGTGTCATACAAAAATCCCTGACATTTTTGGAACCACATTCTCTTCCCTATCTTCTGACTTCTGGAGAAGCTCCTCTGGAGAGTAGAAATTTTGATTTCTACATCTGAAAGAGATTAGCCATCCTGTTCACTTCATGGGTTCATGGGTTAGTACTAGGCTAACTGCCCTTGCGAGCCATTTTAAGCCTAGCGAATTATTCCTTGTGAGACTCAAACTCCTGCACCTTGTATTTGTAAGGCAAACACCTTAACCATTAGGCCACCCTCCCAATCCCCTTCTGGAAATAGTTTCTTTAACTTTTAGACCAAAAAGATTTGATTCATCATAAGGGGCATTTATGAAGGACATCTTGAAGTGCTCAGTGAAATCATAAAGCCACATCTAGGCATGCCTTCTAATGGATATACCTGTACCAGCCACACTAGATGCCACTTCTGTGGCATTAGACAGAAAGATATAAACAGCATAGATACATTAGACTATGAAGGTAGGGTAGCTATTTGAGAATTGAGGGTCTTTTTCTGATCTGCAGATAAGATCCTTGAAAGAGAAGTGGAAATCTCCTTGACCAGATCTCTCTGGAAACATGTGAAGTGTGCCACCAGATAGTTAAGCATTCTCAATAAGAAAGTGGATGAAGCATACACTTGCTTCCCAAACCTCTCCAAAGCATGAGATTCTTTGTTTGGTGGATGGACACAGGAACTCTTCTCTGTGAGTTTCTTATTGGTGGCTGCTGTCTCCACCACCAGAGAATCCACTGCTGGGGCCTTGATCCATTGTGAACGTTCATTGGGAGCTACTAAGAATTTGTCTGGCTACTTGGGAATGGGTTCAACTGTGTCAAGTTCCTTCCATGCCCAGGATGTGATAAGGTCTACCATCTTGTCTACAGAGGGTACCACCCAAGAAGTAGATGGCCAGAACCAAAAGCCTTGAAGAAGACCAATTTCTCAGAAGAAAGTGTTTGAGAAGACCAACCCCCTTCCTACCTAAGGAGCTCAAGAAGCTCTCAGAATGAAAAGTCCTCAATTGGGGGGATCTAGAGGAACCTTCTCCCTCATCAAATTCATTATCAGTGGTTGGAAATTCCTCAGGGGAATCCAAGTATTTCCACTTACTCTTCGGTTTTCTGTAGGTTGCTTGGGAGAGGAATCAGAAACATATTAGATCTCATGCTGGAAAACAGTATCAGGTCTCTCAAGAATTGGCTGCCCTGACAATGGACAGAACAGCAAGCTGCAAACTCTAGGAGATCCTATCTGAGAAGGTTAGATCTGACCAAGAAGGAGAAGAGCTAGCCCTCAGTTAAGATAGAGAAAGCACTCTCTTGAATGTCTTGAAAGCCAAATCCACAATGGCAATGGGGAGCTTATCCTTTGAGTCCAAAACCCTAGGTAGAAGATTGACCCTGGAAGCTACCTGGATAGGATCTGAGGCAGTCACCAGAGCCAGGCTGTTAAGGTACAAAGCTCATAAGGGAAAAAAGGGATCCAATGATCTCTGATCTGAACTCAGTCAGTCACAATTGACACTGACATTATGGCTCCAGGAGTCAGATGGCTCTGACAAGATTGGAGCAGACCTTGACAGAGAACTGACCACAGTCAAGGAAACATGAAGTCTCAGCTCCAGTGCAGATCTACCCAGAGCAAAGGTCAGATCCAGGGGCTCTGATCCAGTTGGTTGGACTGAAGAAGGAGCCATCACTAGGTGCTGGGGAGAACTGTCTCTACTGAATCCAATGGGGGTCACAGCTGGTAGCACCCCCAACTGGATCTGGGTCTGTAGAAAACACTGAATCATTCTGCCCATGTCTGTTTCAATGGAACTCCTGAAGGATATACCTGATTTTAGGGAAGCCACCGAAGAAGCAGGTTTAAAATAAGGACAACATTCTTGTAACATGGGCGATGTAAGCCTCAGTAATACTGGTTCTGATGCGAACCGAGGAGGAGTCATACGGCCTATGACAATAGGATCCAACAGAAGCACTGCATCCAAAGATTTAGCTGACTTAGCAACCTAAAGGAATGATCAGATTCAGAGAGCACTTCCTCGAGGATTTTGATTTTTCTAAAGAAGGTTTGCGTTTTGATTATTTAAAGCAGAAGAAGGGGACAAAATCTCTGGTTTTCCAGGTATGGAAAAAGTCTTCATACCAAGTGAAGGTTGGATAAGGCCCTTCAATATCAATTTGTTTCTTCTCTCCACCTGTGCTCTCTGACGAAAAGCTTCACATATCAAGCAGGTAACATTGAGGTGAGTGGGTCCAAGACAGTATACACATTTGCCATGTGCATCTAAATTTGGTAATTTCTGTGAATATTCCACACCTTTTTAAATCTTGATGGTTTGTCAGACATAATGACAAAAGGAAAGGGTACACAATAATAAAGTACAGATAATAATGCTACTAACAATGAATGTAAATACGCCCATCTATAATATTTGAAAAATCTATTAATTATTACTATAGAACTCGTACTATGATGAAAACTAACTAGTAACCAGAATAAAATGGCTGCAGAAAAGGAGAATCCTAAAATACTAGGGAGGAGTGTGAGAACCCTATAAAAAAGGGAATTGGAATAATAAGCAAAGCCACATTTTTATAAAGAAAAGAACACCAACCACACTTGAGAACAACAGAACCCCCTTCAGGACTGGAAAGTTGCAAATGAAATCTGAGGTAACTCCTTCTGAGCATGAGGATTATAGGTAGGGGGTGCAGCCTGAGCACTGGATCCTAAGCTTTGAAATGGCTGAGGATGGAGCCAACATTGGATCAGAGACCCCATGTGTAGTGGAATGGATGGAAAAGAAAAATCAAATCCTGTAGTTACACAGCTGGATTTTTCAAAGAAGCAGAAGGGGACCTCACCATTGCTCATAAGAACATTTCACTTTTTATTTCTTTTATCTTACTTTATCCTTCTTAAGTTATACTGGACATCTACTGCAGCATCTCTCCCAGCTCTAAAACTCAACCTTCTTAGGCTACTGCTCCTCCTCTTATCCTTCTGCATCACTTTACTGAATCAAACTTTTAATATAACTTTCTAGCTACCCCTTAATAAGTGCTCCTAGGAGTGAGATGACACTTGTTGATGCTTCATACCTTTATAAAGTTCTAGTACACTGCAGCCTAGAGTTCTTTTTTCTCCTCCATTTATTGAGCCAAGGCATGCCCTGCAATATTCAAAATCTCCTAGCCTTGGTGGAGCTTAGTGCCAGAAGCACTTCTGAAGAGGCAACCAATCTCCCGGATCTCTACACCTATAGTGAAGATCTCTGTTCTTCCTGTTTCCTCTACTGCCCCAAATCATTTTGGGTCATATGTACTACTGTGCATGCTTGCTCCTTGCATTTTCTCTGTCTACTCTGGGCCTGCCTTTGCCATACTCAGTAGTAAGACTATCTTCACAACTGACAGACCCATATTCACTCTTTTTTTAATTTAATGTAAAATTTGTTTACAGGGCTACAGCATGGATCAAAAATGACCAAGTTCAGTCTCAGCTAGGTAGGGAAAGAGAGATGTACATTTCAGTAAAAAAAAAAGATTGTAAAGAGATTGCATAGCAGTTATGCAAAAGTATTAACAATGAAACAAGACTAAGTAAAATACACAGCAGTATTATACATATTTACAATAAACTTGACTACACCATCTAATCATCTGTGTTATAGAATCCCTTATCACAAGGACACCCCCTCCTCCAGAAGGAGTTGCATTCTTGCTCATCCCAGAAGACACACTGTTTTCTTGTCCCTATTTGCATGTCTAAGTCACTTCTCTTTTCTCATCTAGTAATGTTCCTAAGTATTTCCTGCTGCTGTCTGCTCCCCTTCCCTCACTCCTACTCTCTGCCCTGTCCTGTTCACCTCTTCCCTCATATATTCTTCCTGTGTCCCTAACTGATCTTCCCTGCACACTGTCATTTTCCCATTTCTTTTTACTCCATTTTCCCCTTGTGGATACCTAACTCAAGCCATTCCCCTATGGTTCCAGCCTTCTTACCCCTCCTCACAACTACCTCATCCAACATCCTACCAATTTTTCTGTACTGTCCCCATAATGCAACAGAGCTGCCTCTACTATCCTTTGAGTTCACATAGTTCCTTCCATCCTTCTCCAATCCAGCTCCTTTTATTTCCTCTTCTCAGCTTCATTCTTTCAGGAAAGCACATACTATTTGCACTATTTCCCGTAACTGTTTATGAAACTTACCTATCAGCAAACATATCCTGCAACCCTTTTCTTTCTTTCTCTACTCATCACTCATTAGGCCCATTATAGAGTACAATGCCCCTTTTGGTATGTACCTCACAAGACATCTACAACAAGTGGAAAGGCCGCAGAAATATCTCACAAAGAAGATTACTGGCCTCAAACAGATGCCCTACGCAGACCATCTAAAAAAACTCCAGCTTTACTCCATCGCATATCACCTACTCAGAGGTGATCTCTGCCTAACATACAAAGCTATGTCAAACCCACAGCTGTTGGACATGCTCCACTTAAAGAAGTCCCAATCCCTCTGAGCTACACGCTCTAGGGACCTAAACCTTGTCACCACAATAAACAGAACATGCCGGAGGGATAGATTCCTGTCCTAGAGACTTCCCATACTCTGGAATAAACTACCTATCTATATCAAACAAAGCTCCTCATTAGTACTCTTCAAGAAATTGGATGGGAAATAGGAAATTCACCATGGGGATCACTTCTGTGGCTCTGCTCGACTGTGGCACATGAAAATAATTTTCTTGGGTGGCAAAAGCCAGGGTACGTTTTTGGCTGGGCTTGTATAGGCCCTAGGGCTGTCAGCCTAGTACCTACCTATGAACCTATAAAGCTCCCTTAACCATTTCAACTACATACATCATCCACACAGCTTATATTACATTATATAATATGACAGTGGGAGACAATTTGTCTATCTAGCTTGTCCATATGAGTGCTTTCTATATGTAGTTGCTGCCTTTTCTCACTCAGTGCTGACCCACACCTTCCAGTTTCCCTAATCCCTCTTAGGTCTCCATACCCCTGTATATTTACAGCTCACCATCAATTCAGGCTGTCTGTTCTAAACAGCCACCACTCTCTATGCCAGAAACATACTCTCTCAGGTTCAGATTAAAGACAGCAAATTCCATCTATATCTGATGGCTTGTCTGTCTTCATCTCCACTACTTCCTCAGTTCTTCTATGTCACTTTTTTCCCATCCACTTATGCACCTGTACCATACCCCACAGTCTCTAATAAATATAAACACATCAGTTCCAGATGCTATTTGTAGCCTTTCCCTCCATCCTATGATGATCCACATGGCTTTCCTGGAAGTTTATTAATTGTTTCTCCTCATTTTTCTGTAAGGATTCCAGAACTGCATATAGCAGTCTGGATGTGACCTCAGCAGTGTGTGAAAGAGTGGGACTACCATTTTCTTTTCCCTGGGGTCTGTGTCTCACAGAATAAGACTCAACATGGTCTGCTGTTCCTGCTGCCCTCCGTGTAGGTGTCTACTGGTCCAGGGCCAGTGTGTTGATTAAACCTAAGTGTTTTTAGCCACAATCTCTTCTCATTTACCACCCCTAGCTTATGCAAGACTCTTGGCTGTTGTGTCCAGAATGCAGAACCTTGTACTTATCTGCAATGAACATCAACTGCTACTTCTCTGCCCTCTTGTAAAGATTGTCAATGTAGCACACAATATATTGCTTTAAAGTAGTAAAAAAACTACTTTAATATAGCACTATTGGATTTATAGTCAACAAGCACATAGCCACAGAAAACTATCTAGTAGAAATTAGAATATTCTGGTTCCACACACACCCACAGTGGTACTGCAGCTTTACAAAATGTAACATGATACCTTATTCATAGATCAGGCATTACCTATATACTATACCATACTAAAAAGGCCATTATCAATAAATTAATCAATCAATCAACAGAAAATAGACTGTACATTTTATTTGGATTTACACCACAGAACAGGAAGATATTGAATATCTATTTACAATACTCACCAGAGTTTCAGTCACAGGAAATATTAAAAATAACACAGATGGATAGATTCACACAGATACAGAAAAACAGTACTTAACTAATCTCACTATATTTTCCTGACTGATCTAAAGAATTACTATTCCTTGGTTACTTACTAAAGCAAGGCAAGATGAAGTGGGTGAGTGGTCTTGTCAATTTCAAAACAGAGTGCCCTGAGACTTCTGTCTCATCTAATAATAAAACATCATTTCAGTGTTGGATTATAGAGTGACATCATATACATCTGGTCATTTGACTCTGGTTCACACACTACCCCCTTTGCTAGAAACAGAACCAGCATTTAGCACATATGTGTTACAACACACACAGATAGAGCTTTGCTGAGATGTGTTATATCATCTGGAAGCTATAAAACTATTTCAAAACTTCCAGCCTTCCAGGGTAGCAATTAGTTCACCCCATAGATAATACAGTAGGATTCCTAGTCCTGGTTTTCTCAGACATTTAATCTCTGGCTGCAATCAGAACTATAAGATACAATCTTTATAGCCTAAACAAGGTAATTTAATTTCAGACTATTTTTCAAAGTTAGCTGGACTGAGATTAACCTCTTCTCTTCCAGTATCCACTGTTACAAAATAGTCATTTCAACAGTTACAATACAGTCTGACATACAAGTGTATTTCTTTTCTGCTCAGCAGGACCCACTTTTGGTACATTTTTAAAACAAGCAGTTTTACAAATACATTTTCAACACAAGCACCTGTACAAATCAGTTTGATATACAAATGACATATAATTCTTTATAAAATTCCAGTAGCTATGCTGGCATATGTTACACATCCACTGCTCTACTTCTCTTGGCATAGCTGGCAATACCTCACATCATTACAGAGGGTGTAGACCTGACGGATATAGGTAAGGAGTTCCAGAACTTAGCAACCCTGTATGAGTACAGACAATGCCCAGCAGATTTGCTAGGTTTGTAGACAGACTGAAGTTTTTGGTCACTGGATTGCAATGACCTACTGGGAATATAATGTTGTCGAACTTTTTTTAGTGTTGGACAGACAGATGGATGCTGGCTAATTTTATACGTAGTAAGAAGTTGTGTATATGTTAGTTGATGTGGCAGGTCTAACCAATTTAGGTTTTTCAGTGCTATACATTGGTGGGTTCTGAAAGGGGTAAGTGCTGCAAATGTAGCAACTTTATTACAGCATTGTTCAAGTTTTAATTTTTGTGAAGCCTGAAGGTTGGTAAGGATGGGAGCACCATAAAGAAGTGTTGAGAAGACATAAGCAGTGGCAAGTGTAGCTTTAGCTGCATTAGTGAGAAAGTTTTAGGCTCTGTAAAGCATCCCTAGTTTTTGATGAGTTTTTAATTTTGTACATGCAGGTCAAATGTAAAATTATCATCCACTATCACTTCTAATATTTTATTATAAGAAGGGACTTCAATGAGGACTTTAAATTTTGTTTTTTTTTTTTTTTTTTCATGAAAGAGTGATTTGGGTTCAGCATGAGTTGTGAGTTATGAAGCCATGTTTCACTATCTGTTAAAGCTTCCTGAGTAATTATTTGGAGGTGTACCATGTTGTTAGATGTGCAAATGAGAGTGGAATCATTTGTGTATTGTATTAGGGTGGCCTATTGTGTGGAAGTATATAGGGTGTTGGTGAAAATGTTAAAGAGGAGGGGACTATGGATAGAGCTTTGTGGTGCACCAGTGGTGACTGGGAGTTAAGGAGACAGCATGGAGTGCCATTTTACTGACTGATAACTATTGGACAGATAGCTTGTGAACCACAGAATGGTGGGCTCAGAGAGACCTAGTGAGGACTTTTGCAAACCTAGTCCTATTGGATTGGGAAGAGGATGTTATTTTCAAAAGTAAGTGGATGAAATACATTAGATGTTATATCAGATGTTTAGATGATGTGTTTATCCTTTGGGATGGTAGTGAATTGGAAGTGGATGAATTTATTAGATATTTGCATACATCCAGCTCTTTTCTTAATTTCACATATCATACAAGTACAGAAGGCATTTCATATCTAGATACTTATATTCCCATACCAGCAAGGGATTTAAGTCTAGAATATTTAGAAAAGAGACCTTTAGTAACACCTATCTAGAATAAAGTAGCTGCCATCCCAATATACAAAAGAAAAATATAGTAAAGGGGCAATGTATAAGAGCAGTTCACATGACCTCAGAATATAGTGAAATGCTACAGGAGTTACAGTATATTGGATTATTATTTAAGGAAAGAGGATATCCCTCCACAGTGGTGGAAGATGTTGTGACATATGTCAGTAGTGAATGGGGTAAAAAATACAAGCCATTGCTAGGTATTGAGTTGTGTACTGGCACTGCTAAGGTGAAGGAGACAGCCACCAGTGGATTAAACAAAGCTTATATTTTACCATATGACAAAAACACGATAAATGTAAAGAATGTCATTCGGAATAATTGGAGTATTTTGAAATGTGTCCCAGAAATGTATAGATTGGTGGGAGAGGGTCCTAAGTTTGTGCATAAAATAGGTTGTAATATGAAAAACAGATTACACAAAGGCAATATGCATATAAAACCATGTAAGACCGGCACTACCAAATGTGGTAGATGCAAACAGTGTTTTGCCATATTAGAGGAACCAACAATGTATGTAGGCAATAGGAGTCTAACCAAGTTAAATTTCATGAAAGGCAATTGTCTAACTATGAATGTTGTATATTTTGCACAGTGCACAAGTTGTCCCGGATTTTACGTGAGTAAAACCAGACGATGCTTAAAGGACAGGATATATGACCATTTATATGCCATTAAAAAAGGGGATGTTAACAATGCCCTATATAAGCATATTAGAGATAATCCTGTATGTGATACGTTCAAGTTTGCCTTATGGAAGTTTTATTTTCTAACCAGAGAGGTGGAAATGTGAAGGCATTATTGAATGAAAAAGAGGTGAGATGGCAAATATTATTGAATGCCACCACTACACCAGGTATTAATGACAATATACCCATTAAACCTATAATTGAAGCCAGGATGTGATTTATGTAAATTTGAAAATGTTTTAGTATTTACATATTCATGAAGGGGAAGTGATGACATACTGGGTTTTATTTGAATTTAAATATCAGAATGTCATTGGTTGTATTATAGTATTTAAACCATTTAGTACATTGATTCAGTGTTCTGATGAAGTCTAGTGCATTGATGAAAGTGCTTAACCTTGTTTTTAATAAATTATTTTTTACTTTATTGGTGTTCGAGCAGTGACGTTCATGGTTTCCACTGTGGTTTTCAGTATTTTGTTCTGTGAACTTAGAGAATTTGTAACATTTTGACAGGGTTAGGAATGATGGCTTCTGTCCCAAATTTCTTAAAGCGTGTGATAGTTTTATTGCTGATCACACATATTGCATATTATAAGTTCCGCTCTAAAATTTTTTCTTTCAGAAATCTGAAAAAAAAAGCCTGTGTCATCCCTTGCTAAAACAGGGATCCAAAACTGGTGTAGAGTCTTAGCAATCTATTTTTGCAACTAGCTTCTCCAAAATTTAGGAAAAGGCAGTACCAGTTAAATTTAGATTTACAAACATATATCATGCTAGATAGGAAATAGCATGTTCAGAGGAAGGGGCACAGTACTTTCCAAAAAAATGATTGTTTCTAATGTTTTGTACCATTTTGTACAGTGATTTATTAGCATGACAGTTTTGTTATGTTGATATGTTAGACTCCATCTTTGCTAAGAGACCCAAAATGTTTTCTTAGTTCCTACCACAGCAATATCTTACTAATGTAGAAAATAAGAACATTAGACAAAGATTTATTAATCTCTGATTTAAGAAACTTGACATATGCTGGAAAAATACCTTAAAACCAGAAAAATATTTTTTTCCTGGGGTAAATCCCCCTGCTTACTTCCCCAAGTTATAAATACCTACTCCATGGTACACTACAGTGACAGTGGAGAAAAGGGCAAAAATAACTGAAAAGTGTACCACCTACTCACACAGTGCAATACATTGTAGTTAAACAAACTGAAGCATTAATATTTTGAAGCAAAGAACACTGATCAGGAAACCAACAACAAAGTGGGAGTATGCCAATTTGGAATATGTTTTTTATGTAATAGTTGCCACTGCTCATAAGAATCCGCAATAACTTATGACAGATTTACCAAGAAGACAGCATGATAGTCTGACAGTCCA
Source organism: Protopterus annectens (assembly GCF_019279795.1). Classification (NCBI taxonomy): domain Eukaryota; kingdom Metazoa; phylum Chordata; order Ceratodontiformes; family Protopteridae; genus Protopterus; species Protopterus annectens. The sequence continues at coordinate 834,001,341 of NC_056746.1, forward strand.
GGAGAGGTTAGCTATCAATCTTCTTTATGGATACCCAAGCCAAACTGTAAAAAGGTCGCAGCTGCAAGAAAAACCCAGCCAGGCTAGACTTTACACTGTGTGATACCTTAAACCTCCTCTAATGGTAGCCTTTGGGATATATGCAAATAATCCCTTAAGGACATCAACTGTTTCAGCTACACAGCTTCTGAATGCCCATGTCTTTTTACTTTTTAAGTATTTATGGCTACATTCAGGCAAACCCCACTAGCTGTGAACATGCATGTTTTGGCCTTATTCACCTCATCAGCGTAGTATAAATAGATAGTTTGTCTATACTTCAGAAACACAGGGTCTTTAAACCCAACTGATGCCGATAAACATCAAGGTGCCTCCAAAATATCCAAACCAAAGGGTAGAAAGGTCACACAGACAAACTGTTCAGTAAAAACTGCAGGAAAGTAGAGAACCCTGAGGCACAACTACACCAGATTAGTCCCTGGTCCATATTCATGCTCAGAACTAATTCTCCAGTATGTCATTATGCAACCAGTCAGCAAAATATTTATTCCCCTGTAATCTTTTCTAACAGCCTACTGTGGTAAACAGAATCAAATGATTTGTGGTGGTCTATGAAAACAATATCCTCCTGAGCTCTATGATGATTGATACACCCCACCCCCACAACAAAAAAGTTCATTAGTGAGAGCAGACAGCTGCTTTTTTATTATTTATTTATTTATTTATTTAATTTATTTATTTATTTATTTTACATTTGCTGACTAGGTTTGTCCGACTGAGCAAAGTAGCCCTTTTTCAGCGGAGGCCCGGTGAGAAAAGCTTTCTAATAGGTTCATAGGTTGGTACTAGGCTATCGGCCCTAGGGCTTATACAAGCCTAGCCATAACAGTTTCCTAGTCATTTCTTCCCACAGTATTTACTTCCCTGGACCTCTGTCTAGCAGGATGACTGATGTGATCCCAGGGGTGAATTTCCTATCTCCCATACAATCATCAAGGTTCCTTTAGAACAGGGCCAAAGAGGCGCTCTGCTTGACATGTATGGGCAGTCCATTCCAGAGTCTGGGGAGTCTCTGGGTCAGGAACCTAGCCCTCCAGCATCTTTTGTTCATTGTGATGGCAAGGTTTAGATCCCTGGAGCGTATGTCTCTGAGGGACTGGGATTTCTTTAAGTGTAGCATGTCCAACAGCTCTGGGTTTGAAATGGCCTTGTATGTTAAGCAGAGATCACCTCTGAGTAGACGATATGCAACAGAGTATAGGTGGAGTTTTTTAGACAGTCAAAATAGGGCATCTGCTTTAGGCCTGTGATTCTTTTAGTGAGGTATTTCTGTGACCTTTCCAGTTGTTGCAGATGTCTTGAGAGGTACATACCAAACAGGGCATTGTTTCTGTAATGGGTCTAATGAGGGATGAGTACAGTGGGACAATTACCTCCTTTTTTCTGGATGAAAAGCCTTTAGTGATGAGGTGTGCCACAAAGAATGATTTCCTGACTGCTGTGGTGATGTGGTTATCGCAGGTGAGACCACTGTCCACTTGTGTCCCTAAGTCTCTTATCACACTTTCAGTGTTTAGTGTACTGCCAGCTATGTGGTAATTCATGGGTACATGTTTTTTTCCCAAAGAGGATAACTATACATTTCTTGGCATTAAGCTTGAGCCCATGGATCTGGCACCAAGCATCTGTTTCTGCAAGGCCCTTTTGTAGAATAACCACATCATTTGAGGATTCAATAATGGCTCCCAGTTTGCAGTCATCTGTGAACTTTGTTAGCCAGAGGCCCTTAGTGTTGGCCTGTACTTCAGAGAGGTAGATGCCAAACAAGAGCGGTCCCAGGACTGAACCCTGATGTACTCCATTTGTCACTTATCTGGAGCTGGATTTGGAATTGGCTATTTTTACAGTGTGGGTTCTGTCAGTAAGCCAGTTGGCAACCCATTGAGTGACATAGGGATTAATGCCCAGCTTAGTAATTTTATCTATGATTCCAGAGTGGGGGATGGTGTTGAAGGCCTTGGCAAGGTTCAGATAGGCTGTGTGGACCACCTTACCCTTGTCCATGGCTCTGGAGACTGATTCGAAGAAGTCGATCAGGTTGAGGAGACAAGATCGGCCCTTCATGAACCCAAACTGCATGGGGTCCAGTGTTTGAAGGTTGCCAATGTCTTTGTTTATAAGTTCCATGATAATACGTTCCATGGCCTTGCAGATCAAGCTCATCAGACTGACGGGGAGGTAGTTCCTGGGATCCAAGGTGGATTCCCCCCTTGTGGAGTGGGATAACTGTAGCTGTGCACCACTCAGTGCTAATATTCTTCAGATTATCATTTACAAAAATAAGTAAACAATCAACAACTGGTTTACAGAAAATATTCAAAGAAACATATGCATGAAAACAAGGATTTACTACAGTAAACTAATCATTATGTCTGTCAGATTTAGAATCCTACATCATTCAGAAGAGCTAAAAATAGTTTTGTCACCAGACGTAAAATCTTATATTATGCCGATAAGAATGTATGTAATGTGCTTAGAATAGAGAAGTTAATGTGAGAAAGTTCTAGAAAGTTAGAGAAAGTTACATAAGTTGGGAGAAGATAGAAGTGTACATTTAGAGTTGATAAGCTGTTGGCGGGGGGGGGGGGGTGAGCACAGAGGCAGGTCCATTGGCTTAACCGGTATTCTTTAGTGGCTTTAGGCTTTTCACAGACATGATGTCTCCAGGCCCTACCACTTGGTCCTACCTCATTTATGTAAATAATTTTAAACATCAGTATTGTATTGGTTATTTCTTCTGCCACTTCATTTGTATTTTGTAAATATTGCATTGTCTTTTCTGTCAACATACTTGTATAAATTACGTATTACTGTATATGTAGTAAATGTCCTGTTATTGGAGCTGTTCTCCCTAGGAATCCACTGAAAATGGGTTCTATGCCCAATCAGACCTTCCCAGTAAACAAATGTGAAATGAAATAAAAAATAACTAAATAAATCTCTTTGGATCATAATTACTGGGCTGGATTCAATAAACCCTACATGGCTCACTAAATCTGTGTGCATCATGCCAATTTGTATTCCGTATGTTGCTCTACATGATGTATACAGCCATGCAACCAAGGTAAACATCATGGCATGCAGATTATTGCATAAGCAATTTAACTGTATGCTAATCAACCAATCCAAGATGGCAGAGCTATTCAACAAGCTGTAAAGCAATCATGTACAATTAGGTAGCCTTTTTGTCTTGTACTCCAAAACTTACTGGAATACAGCCACAGAAACTACACTGTAGGGAAAGAATGCTAGGGGCTACTGCTGCTCTTCTGCATGTCGATTTGTAACAGACTCTAGTCTATGCTGCTGCTGCTGCTGATAGACCTCAGGCAAAGAGAAGAAGGGTATTTAGACCCAGTTTAACTATTCATGGTCTGCATGATGTGGAAATAGTAGAGCACTACAGGGTGGATAAAGACACACTATAGGAACTCTGCAACCTTTGTCATCCTCACTTGAGAACAAGGGCAAACTGAGGAGAACCAATATCTGTGGAGACCAAGGTAAGTGTAGCACTTAGAATATTAGCTACACAAACCTTTCAGAGACCTCCAGTGGGCATACTGGGGTTGTCACAGGCATCAGTACCAATTCCTTAATGCGATGCTACAACATGCAAGTGACTATATATTTCCCCTCTTCCCCTGAGAATTCAGCTAGAACTACACAGGAATTCTACATCAGCAGAAGGGGTTCCACTCCATTAACTGTCAGGTCATGTGCAATGCTAAGGGAATCATCCTGAATGAGTGTTTTGGCAACCACAGCAGTTACCACGACTCACATATCTGACACAACTCACAGCTATACCAGAGGTTTTCCAAGGGTGATATCCCACAAGGCCATTTATTGGGGGTGCGGAGCATGCACTGATGACGCTCATCAGAAATGCACACACACACATGCACACACACACACACACACACACACACACACACACACACACACACACACACACACACACACGCCCATGAAGGAGCACTATAACGGGGCATATGCTCAAACAAGAAATATCATTGAGCATGAGTCCGGGCTGTTGAAGTCACAGTTTCATTGCCTAGATACATCGGGAGTGCTCTGCAGTATGATCCCAGTACTTGTGCCAAAAATATCAGTCTGTGCTGTCCTATACAATATCATCCTGTGAAAACAGCTGCAAAAGGAACACCAAGGGCTAGGCCAAACCAGTAGCAAGGGCAGCACTTCCACATGCAGGTGAGGAGTCAGAGAGGGAACCCCCAGCTGCTACGAGTGTAGGTAGACATAGACATGCAGAATATGCTACTGCCCTGGCCAAGAGGAGACAGACAGCACATATGCTGACCCCCTTAGGTGTGCTGACCACTTAAGGGGTACATCTTTCATCCTATGATTCTATGCGCATACATACAGTAAAATTGATGCCAGTCAATACTCACAGCCTTTACTTACCTATGTAATGGCTGTGTACTGCTAGCATCAGATAGAGTTAGCCCCAAATTACAACAGTTGTAACTGCAGGACTATCAAAGTAAGTGCTGAACCTGTAAAAGAAAAATAAATGTGTAAGAAGATGAATGAATGGCAGGTACCTGCATAGTGTAACTTGAAGATGTACCTAAGTAGAATGTGTGTAAGTTGTCCAGCAATGATCAATATGTGACAGGGCTGACTTATGCAATATATATTTATGCAGTTTATCAACTAACATGACTCATGCACCTCAAATACCCAGTATAGAAAAATCTGTCCAAACCCCACTTATCGCTACATTCTCACTAGTGGAACAAAAAGCATGACTGCTTTAGCAACAATTTCAAGGTAGAAATCACAACACTAAAATGCAGTAATAAATCATAAAAGTTTACAAATAACATCACCAATACATATCCTAAGCACTCAGTTAGCTATCTACCCTGAGTATCAGACAATACACATATTAACTCTGAATCAAAAAGATAGAAACAAGGTGATAGCACAGTTATCATCATTTGCACAAGGTGGGGGTTGGGGGGGCAGGAGGCCAAGGCTGACACCAAATTAGTGAGTGTGTGTGAGTAAGAAACACAGGCAGGCAGAAATGTAGATAATATCAAAGGGCCACTGAGACAGAAAGACCTGCAAGCATCATTAATGCCTCGTAACTGGTATGTGTGGGTGTCTGTATGGGCAATCTATGTGAAATGTATGCGTTACTGTCTGCATGAATACAGCCAAGCTCTGTGCTAGCACTATGTCCTGACATGTCAGACAGGTGTGAGCCATGCATGGTAGAGCTATCAGTTCATCATTGTCTCCCTTGACCTCGACCTCAAGAATTGACTCTGTCAGGAGTTGCACTGGCATGTCCATGGCCATGGTCAGATGCGGTGCTGCTATCTGAATCTGAGTGATGTCTGCTGAATAAGCTCTCCTCATGATTACACCCAGCTCCATGACCCCAAGGCCTACCACATCTGGGTGTAGACACTTCAACCACTGATAGAGTAGTGAAGGTAGTGCCAGTATGACAGTGGGATTAGGCACAGCCACATTGGCTAACATCAGATGATGTTATGGCCCTATGGTAGTCACATGGATGCTGTCCCACTCCCAGCAGATGTTCCATCAGAAATACTGCCTATTCCTTTGTGACATTCATCCAATCCATTGAATCAGCCACATGGTGGTGGCAGTCATGCACATCAGCTTGTGTCACATCTAGAACCCTAAGCATGTCCTCAGAGGCCCTATTGGAATGTGTCTGTACCTCCATGATAGCCCTAAACATATGAACAGTGGCACGTAATGATACATAAGCATCAGAGGGAGGGTGGACAACAGGCCTCCTCCAATCACCCCTACCAACCCTCCTGCATGGCACCTCACCCACACTTTGGTTATGGCCAGAGTTAACTGGCCCGGAAACCGCAGTAACCACAGTACCCTGATCAACTGTGTCACCCTCATCCTGTCCACTGTCTCAGGGCTCAGTGGCATGGGTATGTGTAAGCAAACTGTGTCTGAAGAAAATCCAGAAGATGTGTGAGTCACTACCTCAGTGTCAGATTCAACTTCTGTGCCTCCCAATTGTGCTTCTGTTTGTGTGCTTCCATTTATAGGTTCATACTTTACAAGGGTAACAACCAGAAGTGACTTTTTAAGTCTAGCCATGCACCCCAAATCTCTGACAAATTCTGATACCCTTGATAAGTGTAAGCATGGGCCTGGGAGATGAATCATATACAGGTTACCTGTTTGCATCAGAGACAAAGGTGCCAAACCAGGGATAAATTTCCAGTTTCCCATCCAATTGTCCAAGTTGCAGTTGAACTGCATTAGGGAGGAACTCTGCTTCACATGGATGGTGAGCCCATTCCATAGACAGGGTAGTCTCTGGGATACATACCTATCTCTCCAGCAGGTCCTATTTATATCACAGGCAAGATTTAAATATTCAGAACGGGTAATTCTGGTACTGTTTGTTTTGTATGCAGTAGGTCCATCAGAGTGGGGTCTATATGTATGTATATCCCTGTATGCCAGGCATAGCTCTCCCCTCAAAGCCTGTAGGAGACAGAATACAGGGATAGGGCCTTGAGGCAGTCTGCATAGGACATATTACTTATGCCCTGTATTCTTTTAGTGAGGAACCCCTGTGGACATTCCAGTTGTCGGATATGCCTGGTTAGGCATATAACAAAGGGGGCATTGTACTCAATGACAGGTCTGATGAATGCCGAATACAGTGGAACAATGTCTTCTTTGGACTTGGATGCCATACCTTTGTTTGTAAGTTGCGCAACATAGAATGATTTCCTCACCACTGTAGGCACGTGATGATCAAAGGCTAGGTTACTATCTATGTGTGTTCCTAAGCCCCTGACTACTGGGTGAACTCTAAGGTGTGTGTTGTCAATATGATAGTTACCAGGGATGGATGACTTCCCAAAGGATACTATTATGCATTTCTTGGCATTTAGTTTTAGCCCATGACTCCAACACCAGTTTTTTGTCTGTGTCAGCCCCTCCTGAAGAACATTTGTGTCAGTGTGAGATTCAATGACAGCCCCTAATTTGCAATCATCTGCAAATTTAGTCAGCCAGAGACCACTACATTGGCCTTGACGTCTGAGAAGTAAATGCCAAAAAGGAGTGGTACAAGGACTGATCCCTGAGGGATTCCACTTGCAACTTGCCTCTTTGTAGAGGTGGACTCCCCAATTCTAACTTCCGGGGTCCTGTCTGTGAGACGATTGGCTATCCACTGGGTGACATACGGGTTTGTACCTAACCTCTTGAGTTTGTCAACAATGCCCAAGTGGGGCATTATGTCAAATGCCTTGGCCAGGTCAAGGTAGGCAGTGTGAACAATTTTGCCCTCATCCATTGCTTTGGTAACCTCAAAGAAGTCCACCAGGTTAAGTAGGCATGATCTCCCCTTGACAAAACCAAACTGGGTTGGGTTTTGGTCATCATCATCATCAGAGCCTACCAATACTCCCACATCAGGTGGTAGGAGTCCTAAACATCCAGTGTCAGGATCACCTGTAATAATAAGCAGCAAACACAGGAATAAAATTACTATTCCCCTAAATATTAAATAATAATATTTGAACAAAAAGTGGCACTGGTCGCACAATTGCAGAATCTACAGCAATACAGACACTCATTACACCCTTCTCACACATACAGATTATGCATATTAAAATAATGCTTAGTAAAAACAAAAGCAAAAAAATTGCTTACCATGTGGGCCTGGAAGAAATGAAGGGGTGTATGTTTAGCAGTCGAATGGAACATTCATCAAATGGTCATTCACTGCATATAGACCATCTAAACATCCCTTCAGCAAAAGGCCAAATGATCATACATAATTCCATCATACGGTCATAGCTGGGCAACTTGAAGGGATCTGGTGAACACCAGACCCTCCTTATGTGGAGGGAGTGCGTCCCCCACACTAATTATATATACCAACTCTGAGATCACACTACAGTGAGGAAAGGACAGGTTTCCTTATCCCTTTGTTACTGATAACTACGTACTATGTTCCAGTCCCTTCATGTTAGCCAACTATGATTGTACAATGAAATTATGTACGATCATTTGACCTTTCACTGAAGGGACGTTTTACTGGTCTACATGCGATGAACGGCCATTCAATGGATGTTCCATTCGATCGATAAACAGAGACCCAAAATGAAACAATGAAACAATGAAAGGACAGCAATTAAGCATCACAATGGGAATAGCATAGGGACAGTGAATGCAGAATCGCCTATATGCCCTGTAAGAAATATTTTATTTTTTATTTTATTTTACATTTGTTGACTGGGATAGTCTGACTGGATACATGTCCATTTTCAGCAGAGGCCCTCGGAGAAAAGTTCCAAACTTACAAACAGATAAAGACAAGCATGTTGCAGTATATGCACAAACATATTGTATTAACATATAAGTTACAATCTCAAATTTCAAGCCCATGAAGAATACAGTTTATATTCAGAAATATATACAAATATCTTACAGTTTCTCTTATCAAACCTATAGGTGTAGCTATATACAGAGTATCTGCAGAGATGTTGCAGTTCCTCTTTTCAAACCTTTTAGTGTAAGAGGTTAAGTTGCTGTGAATAAAAAAAATTGCAGGGATATGGAAGTTGATTAGGCTTTAGTCAGGGTTAGAGCAAGGACATAACTAGTGAGTTTTAAAATACTCAGTTAGATTTTTTTGAACTGATTAAGGGAGGGGTTCAGAGTAAGGTCAGATGGGACCAAATTCCAGGTTTTGCTTACTGAATTTGCAAACAAAGATTCTCCAGATAGGTTGTTAGCTTTATAGATTGAACCAAAAGTTTTGTAGTGGAATGAAGTAGCCTAGCGTTTTTGTAGGGTTGGATAATGTTTTTAAGGGAGGACGTTTTTTTCTGGATCGTTAATAACCTTGAATGCTATGCTACAGTAAGTTGATTATATTGAATTAGCCTGGGGAGTTCTAGCCATCCTAAGAGGCTTAGGTTTTGACAATGGTGTGTCTTGTAGGGAGTTCCTGTGGCAAACCTGGCAATTTGATTGTAGCAGCTAGACAGTTTGCTGAAATCAGTTTTGTTCAAGTTAGTGAGTATTGGCGAGGCATAGAGTAGATATGAAAGTAGATGGGTAGGAGCAATGGCAGTCCTAGCTAGAGGGGTGAGAAAAGGTTTGTTTTTGTATAGGGAGCCAAGTTTTTTATTAACGGTTTTAATAGTTTGGTTTACGTGCATATCATATTTGAGGTTGTTGCCTATTATAACACCCAAGAGTTTGGTATACATATCTGGTGAGATTACGGTCCCATTGTTAGATGTTATAGTAAATGAAGGTTGAGAGGATTTGGGAGTAGGAGAGAAGAGCAATAGCTTTGTTTTATTAGGGTTTAATATCAGCTATCGATTAGAGATCCAGTTTCCCACTGTATTAAAGGTTTTCTGGGTTAAACTAAGGAGATCTGCAGGGTAGAGGCTGATCAAATCAGGGTGGAGTCATCAGCATATTGTATACAGGTTGCAACTGGGATTACAGTGTGGAGGTCATTGATAAAGAGGGAGAAAAGAAGGGTACCTAATATGGAGCCTCGAGGGACACCAAGGGTAATGGGGAGAAGGGTGGAGAGTTTGTCCTGCCAAAGGACAGCCTGCTGTCTTCCACTAAGATAAGATTGAAACCATTGTATGGCATGGTTGTTTAAGGATATTTTCTTTAGGGTAAGTAAGAGTAGCTGGTGGTTAACCATGTTGAAGGCCTTAGAAAGATTGAGAAACAGGGCAGAAGATAGTTTGTTGTTGTTACGGTTGGAATTTATGGCATTAGAAAAGGACAGGAGGGCTGTGGTGGTCCTGTGCTGGGGTCTAAATTCATGCTGGGAGTTGGCTAGAAGAGTATGTTGAATAAGGTAGTGTAAGAGTTATTTATGGATACACTTTCCCATAATTTTAGCCAGAGGGGAAAAGATAGCTATTGGTCTACAGTTTGACATCTCAATGGAGCTGCCGCCTCTGTGGACTGGTATGACATGTGATTTTTTCCAAATAGAGGCTTCAGTTATGGTTCTATTTATCAAAATTGAGACAGGGTATGCTATAACATCAGCAGCTTTTTGCAGATAGTCTGCAGGGAGGAGGTCTACTGAAAGGGTAGTTGGTTTGAGTTTTTTTAATTAGGGCTCTAATGAATAAAGTCAGAGCTTTTTGGAAGCTAAAGGAGAGGATGTCACTGGGTTTGGGGGTTTCAGCATTAGGACAAGTGGGTTTAAGTTTGCTAGCAAGGGACTGGATGGTTTCTGTAAAGAAACTGTTGAAGGTGTTGGCAATGAACTCTGGCAATATTTGGGTTGGGGCTGAGGGAGTTGGTGTTGTGGATTGCCCTGAGTGGAGAAGTTTGTTAATACCTTCCCAGAACATCTCTGGCTTGTTGTGGTGTTTCTGCTGTAGATGGCCGAAATAGTATTTTTTTGTCTAGTAATATGGATAGCTCTAACTGAAACGTGTCTGAGCTGTCCGCTGATACCCATGTCTAATGAACAACTCTCTTGTATGACTATGACTTATTAATAAGTACAGATAGAAAAAAAACGTGTATCACAAGCAGTAGTAGCCAAATTATATTTCAGTCTACAAGCCAATATAATGTAGCCATATGTAAGCTTACCTGGAATCTGCTCCTGGGACACACTTGAAAACCCAGCCACATCAGCAGTGAAATCAAGCGCAGTGCTCAGGCTCCCTTGATCTGTTGGGATCTCTGACAATGGACAGGAACTTCTCGTTTGGTGTCAATTGTGGCTAGGTAGTAGGACTACCCCTCCCGTCCCATAGCCAGCTGTTCTCGGACAACTTCAACCACCCTCGTCCATGCCAGTGAAATCATATCAGTGGCCCAATGCTGCGCCTGATCATAACTGCAGCCACAACCAAACAACCAACAATTGTGTTTACATCAGTGACTAACCGGTTCCAAATCTCCTTTCTGGCAGTTATATCCTGGATGATTACCTCATTCTCAGAGTCACTAAAAGGGGGTTCATAGGTTTAAATAGGTACTATGCTATCAGCCCTGGAGCCTATATAAGCCTAGCCAAAAAAGTTCCCTGGCTTTTGCCACCCAAGAAAATTATTTTCCTGTGCCCATAGTGCCCATGTGTTCATAGATTTGTAGGCTTGGATGCCATAATTCTATGTGACATAAAACAGAAAAGGATAAAACACATCAGTATCATGTAAGCAATGCATTTGTTTCCAAAAATAATCAGTTTGTGTACCCTTTGTCAACATAAAGCACTTAAAACACACATTTCATTTAGTACAACAGAATGTTAGGGGGCTTCCCCACCTCCCCCTTCCACACAAATGAAGGTTTTACAAGCCAGTGAATACAACGTAAGTAATGTATATGTTTTCAACAAAGTTATCAGGCTGTCTACACATTTTCAACAGAAACACAGTTCTCATTTAGAATAACAGAATGGTAGTTTGCACCCCTACACACTCCAACAAAAATGTGAGGGTCTGTGGAAGAACACATTCTGTCAACACTCACATAGAGAAGACTGAAACATTGTGTCATTGATTACTGGATGACAATTATCATTACTAAATTGTAAAGAATGCAAATTAGGAATGCCAGTCAATTTTTACTTTGCCCACCACTCCTGTGGAGGTTGCTCTGGGCCATCTGAGAAGAATAAAATCACTGTCAGTGACATGCACGTTACATTTCTCTACAATCCCATGTGAAATTGCAAATGCAAATTGTAAGAACATTGTTGTCCTGAAAACATAACTTATCTATCTCACAAATGTTAAATGTCTACCAAAATGTATTAACTTCCTTGGATCTAGAGGCCATACCTTTACTTATAAGTTATGCCACATTGAAGGACTTCCTCACCACTGCAGACACATGACAGTCAAATTTCAGGATACTATCACTCTGTGTAACTACATCTGTCACCTCTGAGTCAACTCTTAGGAGTGTGCTATTGATGTTGTAATTTGCTGGATATCTGACTTCACAAAGGGTATGATAATGCATTTTTCTTGCATTTAGTTTTAGGCTATGGTTCTAGCACCAATCATTTGTTTGATTTAGACCTTCCTTTAGGATATCTACATCACTGGGGGATTCAGTGATTACACCCAGCTAACAGTTGTCACAAACTTTGTCATCCAGAGGCCTTCCACAGCAGCCTTGATTTCAGAGAAGTATATTCTGAAGAGGAGTGGTTCCAGCATTGAGTCCTGTGGCATGCCACTGGTAACTGGCCTCTTACTAAATTTGGATTCACCTACTTTAACCACATATGTCCTGCCCTTGAGCCAATTGGCTATCCTCTAGTGAAGTATGGATTTATGTGCAGTTTTTTTGAGTTTATTTATAATACCTGAGTGGGAAATTGTATCAAATGCTTTGGTCAGGTTAAAGTAGGTGATATGTAATATTTTACCCTTATCCATAGCCTTAGTGATTTCCTCAAAGAAATTCACCAGATTCAGTAGGCATGACCTGCCCATGACAAAGCCAAATTGGGTTGGGTCCAGTGTTTGGAGGTTTTCTATGTCATTATTTATCAGGTCCATGATTTTTCTTTCTATGACCTTACATGTAAGACTACTCAAACTTATGGGTCTGAAATTTCCCAGGTCAGTAGATGGTACACCTTTATGCAGAGGGAGAACTGTTGCTGTCCTCTACTCTATCAGGACAAAGCAAGCCCGGTGGCTGTCATTAAACAGAGATCATAATGAGCCTGATAAGTCCTGATTTAAGCTGTTTAAGAGGCAACCTGGTATATCACCAGTATATACTGAAGCCATGTTTTTAGCTTTAGAAAGTGCAGTGACAACCTATTCCTTGGTGATAACTGGCAGTGGAGAGGTAGGGGGTATTTTATTGGGGAGAAATAGGGGTGATGGGGATCTGAAACTAGAGCTGAACTTGTCAGCCAGCAGATTTGCTATATCTTCTGTTTGAGTATAGGTAATGCTATCTATAACTAATTTGATACATTGTTGGGTGTTGCCCTTAATGTTATAGTCTACTTTCAGTCCTCTGAGCAATGTGAAGATGCAAATGAGGTGTGAACTCATTAGTATTGCTGAATTCCAAACTTTTGACTTTGTGTAGCAAATGTAAACATAGTGTAGCCTCTACACCATAGTTAGTTGATAATGGCTTGCAACTGTGCATGATTAGTATGAGTGAAGGAAAACACAACAGCAATTCAGCACCATTCCCTGCAGTGGGTTTGTCATTAAGGATACAATTACAAAGTGTGGAACTAAGTTCAATGAGCTTTTAAACAGCATATCTATAATACATGTACACCTTTTTGGCCATAATAGCATAAGTCTCCCATCTTTGATGAAAACTGCTGCTCACTGTTATGTATTTTTAACCCACCTTGAAAACAAAATGATAGAAAATGCACCACAGACTGCATGTCTGACAGTAAAGCAGAGATAAGGAAAAAATAACCAGAATACAGAGCTGCATTTCTGGAAACATATTCATAAATAATTTTGTGATCACTCCTTGCACTAAATATATGTATGTACAATCAACTGAGAATGTCCAAATGTATGAACTGTTACCACTGGAGATAAAATGTGAATTGCTTGTATGAATATGATTTGAATGGTGTTGCAAAGCTGTGTCTCTAGTAAAGATAAATAACCCAGCACAAATGTGTTTTGTAACTGCAGTAATCTGATGGTTCAAATCCACAGCTATTTTTATAACTTTTGTTTCACTTTTTTATCTTTTTTGGCTTTACCATTGTGTAAGTTCACAAAAAGTATGAGTTAAGTCATCCCATTCATCCCTCCAAAGTCATATCTTAAAAGCCAAGTCATTTAGCATTTCAGTGCTGACCACTGGATATAGTGTGACCAGGTATAGTAGCACACATGTCATATGTTAATGCCAAATGTCACATCATCATTGTTTCATAAACTCCCTTCCTCTGTTTGTCAATGCTTCTCTCCACTTACCATCACACAAATATGGTTGGCATGGTTGTGTGTGTCTGTGTACTGATCGTAAAAAACTAACATGAATTGCTGAGAAAACAATTCTATTATTGTTGGACATGGCAAGAGATGGGAATGATGGTACCAAATTCAGGGCACAGAGGTGAGGGTGGAGGAGTTAGAAATATTCCTTGCACTCCTTGTGACCGGCTATAGCTTGAAAGCTGCTGCTGGGGAACTATATGGGATCTCAGTATAAGGCTGAGGCTTGGAACAGGCAAGCCAAGGCTGTCTCTAGTGCAACCAGCATACCACATACTGGGGATCAGTGCAGGTACCATTACACTGACCTGAAACAACTCTACCAGTGGATGGATGGGTTTAGAACTACTGACTTGCCACAGTTGTATAAGTACACAGATAAAGCAACTCAAAATGATATGGAATGGTGTAGATAGGCAAGACCAGTAAGCATAATGCTGTCATGTTTCTTTTTCTCTCGTTCTTTATTTTATAGCTGCACAGGAAATCTCAGCGAACAAGGAGGCACATGATGAAAGACTGGAGAGACTCAGAGAGGCAAGGGGTATGTATGCAACAGAAATGAACATGATTATATTAAATATAATGGGATCATACCTCTCAACCTCTTAGAGCAAGAAATCTGGACAAAGTCATAAATGAAAGTGGGACAAAGGCCCAAAAATAGGAACAATTTTTAAAAATTGGTCTTACAAACTTAGAAAGTTGATATAATAACATGTATTTCCTGAAGGGTATGCAGCCTGAAACTCAAATGTCTGTCATTATTTTCTGACTTCAACCCTCAATGATTTACCAACAATTTGCCAGAAAACCAGAATTTTGTGAGAAACAAACCGATAATGTGAGGCAAAAATCTGGACATTCTGCAAAAATCTGTACAGCTAAGAGGTATGAGTCGGATTCTATAAATCAGTAGCAAGTTAAGGATGTAGACCAGAACTGTAACAGCAAACATGCATGCTTTCTTCTGTAGCTGTTGGTAATTGTATTAGGCAAGTGTAACACTGTATTCAGATTACGTGGGTTCAATTCTGACAAGTGACCTATACATTCGCATTCAACAAGTATCATTTTTAAATTTTAATTGCAGCAATGTTGGCTTTAATGCCATGTTGTTAAGTTAATCTGTAGTATCTGTAAAAGCATATATGGAATATGTGCATATTACAAGGATTACTTGTAAGAAATCACAATCATTTTTGGGCTTGGGAAAGCTCTATAGCTAATATAATAACAAAAGTATATCTATTGCTGTAAAACATGAATGTGACATATAATAGTTCTAATAATCTCTTTTTTTGTCTCACCTCACCCCTTATCTCTCTCTCTCTCTGTTTTTTTACTGGAAACACACTGTTCTAATGTCGTACCTTTCTGCCAACAAACCAAATGCTTGTCAGCTCAGGGAGATAGGACAACTGCTGTGAATCAGCTTGCCAACCCTCAACCAGCTGCCACACCAACATCCAGCACCTCTAGGATGCAAGCAAGCAGTACTTCCTCTGCAGCCCCAGCATTACTTGGCCCATCCACATCAAGTAGCAGTGCCCTGGCTGCTGGTGCATTGGTAGCCTCTGGGAGTATTGGTAGAGGCGGTGATTACCGCACCCTCCAGGAGCTGCCAAGGATGGGGCATGATGTCATAGAAACTAGCCTTGATGCTTGCATCAGTCATCTGGACAGGTTGCTTGTTAAAAGAGGAGAGAAACTCCCACATCAAGCAGTCTCACAGGGAACTGAGGAAGGGGACAGAGATGACAGTTCTGAGGGTGCGGACTCAATTCTTACTGTTCCCACACTTGATGGACATGTGCCTCCAATGTCCCCTACCTATCCCCAATCATGGCGTCCCCCAAACATTTGTATCTATCATCATCCCTGTGTCTTTCTTGTCTGTCCAGTTTGTCTGCACCCGTTTCCTCACCTATCTGACCCTCACATTCCTATGTCCCTTCCCCAACATTCCTCTTTTCTTGAAATCCAAAAAAAAAAAAATGGGCACCTATCCCACAAAAGAAAAAAAAAGTCCCATACTTAGTTCTCCACTTCACATATGTGTCTTCTCAAAATGCTTGATTTGGTACAACTATCTATATAGCATTATTGCATTGTTGTCACCTATCTTTGTTGTGGTGACAGTCCAGATTTGTCAAATTTTCTCTACATGTTCACATTACTGTGTTGAAGAAGTGGATATCTATGGTTCTTCCTTAATTTCTTCCGGCAAATTCCTTTAGTTCTTCTCCTTTGTTCTTTCCTCTTCTTGCCATCCCATTCACCACTTTCCTATCTACCGCATTTTCATACATTTAATCTGGTCAAAAAACAGAATCACAGACTACACACATGGCCAGAAATGACCCATAAAAATCCCTCAAGTGGTGGTGAATGTCATGTCCTATCTCAAAACCTGGTGAATTTTTGCTATTGGCTACACTAGTCCGGTTATCTCCACATCATGCTGCTTAAATTCACTGCACTAGAGGAATACAGAGTTAAAGCACAGTAAAGGAACTACTTTGCAACAGTTACTCTGACAGTTCTTTAGACTGCTGAATATAACAACATGCAATTTCCTATTTGGAGTATTGACATAAATCACTTTAATGAAGATTTTTTTTTTGCCGTAGCATCAAGATTTTGATTCTAAATGCATTTCAAATAATTTCTTAGTCAAGTAATATGTGCATGATATGTTTAATCACCCACGTCTTAACATTTGCCATGGTTCTGAGTTCTCGTTGGCATATTGTGATGACATGGGCTAGTGCCAGCAAAGCTAGCTGGAGCTCTGTAAAGAATAATATGTCCTTTGAATATCAAATTGATTTATACACGATGCTTGTGTTACAAATGTATTAGAACTGTATGGCATTTGAATATCAAACTGACTTGCGCAAAGTGCTTATGTTACAAATGTATTAGAACTGCATGGCATTTGAATATCAAACTGATTTGCACAGATGATTATGTTACAAATATATTAGAACTGTGTGAAATTTGAAAATCAAAATGTGTTTGTAAAGTTACCAGTGTAAAAAGATCTATCAACAGTGGATCCTGCTGGACAGAGAAGGAATATACATATGAGACTGTATGTATATATGTTAGTAAAGGACAATGGAAAAGAAGCAGTCAATCTCAGTCCAGTTTTGGAAAATCCTTGCAATAAAATTAGTTATTAAGCCATCAACACAGCACCCCACTGTGCTGAATGGAACTGGAGTCAGTAGGTCTTGGAGAGGCCATTGTTTAATAACCTCTGTGAATAATAGAGGAAGTACTGTAATTGTTTCATGGAGCCAGTGCAGTCCCATAAACATTTAGATGTGTATTATAGCCTCAGCTTCAAAGGGGGATATTGTGAGAACCTAAAGTCAGGTGACCAGATGAGGTCATTCTGCCAGCCCTGGAAATAATATTTTTTAGATATTACAGAGAGTAATCTCTGAGTATTGAATATTCTGTCTTGAGCCTGACAACAAGAAGGACCATTCATCACATCATCTGCCTTGCTCTATTAAGTAAGTAGAGGAATAGTAATTCTCCTATATTCAGTCGGGAAAATATAGTGAAGCTTAGTTTAGATATTGTTTTTCTTTAATTGTATGAGTCTGTCCATCAGTGTTATTTTCAGTATTTCCTGTGATTTGAACTCTGTGTTTTACTGTAAATATGTATTCAGTATTTTCATGCTCTTTTATTATTTATTATTAAATATATTTAAAAGTTGTATTGTGGCTGGTCCTTTTAAAAATTATTTAACCTTTGACAGTACTTATATCTCTCTCTGTGTGGGCCCCTCCAGAAGTCCTAGCTGTCTTGGTCAACTACTACCATCTGTATTAGCATTAATATTACACAGTATAATTGGACACCCTTTGTTAAGGGCTTTAGAGTAGCTGATTGTAGAGTGACTGGTGGCAGTGATAACTACCTTATACTCTTGGCAGAAGGGGTTACAGTAGGTAAATCTGTGCCAACCTTTCCCAGGTGTGTGTGTATGTGAAAAATTAAATCTCACAGATTGTGTGTGTGCCAGCTACTTGGTGCAGGCACACAAAGCACTGGGTTCACAGAGAGGGTGTTGGAGGACTTGGCTTGGACACTCCAGCCGAGGACCTAACCCTACAACTGCACCAGTGGTAAGTATTATTGGGGACCCAGAGGGAGACAGATTGAGAGATCCAGACCCTGGACTGAGTGTGTTCCCTGTGTGCTCTTAAAGGAAATTGTACTTGGTGCAGACAGCTGCATCTGAAAATACTGATTGCATCCATTTGTATTCCAAGTGAATGTCCCTCTCCAGTGTCAGTGGTGAGGATTAAGGCTCCTTAATCACTGGCCCAGAGAGGGGTCGTCACATATGTATTGAATAATTGACAACAAAGAGTATCTTAAGTGACATCCATCCAGACAAATATCACATATTTATCCAACCTTGTTCAGCTTGTCATAAGCCGGTTGTCCCTCTCCTAACCTTTTTTCTCTGATGTCAATCAATTCATGCTACATAGCATGGAAGCTTAGTAATGAGAACAGACCAAAACATTTCCATGAATGTTCCATTACAACAAACATTGTTATATGTATGTCCATCTCTCCCTGTATTCACCACTTTACTCTCATCCCTCTTTACCTGTGTGTATCTTTTAGGCTGATGGATGTACAGGTCATCTCATGGTTTCTGCATACTGACATGACTCTGCTGATGGATACTACAAAGATGTTACCTTAATTCAATATGTTATTAGTGCTCGTGTAGTGTGCAAGGTTTCAAAATCTGCTGTAGCACTCCCTTTTTGTCATGTTCAGGTGATGATGGATGAAATGTTCACCTAATGTGATGAGAAAAATGTCTTTACTGTGAAGAATCATACTGCACACACTTTTCAGGATATCCAGCATTACACAAATAATGATTTTAAAAGATTTATTACCCTTTGTCATTTCTAAAAAGCTGTACACACAATTAACTTGTGATCTGTTGTGAGGCCTGCAAAACAGCTACTAGTTGTACAACTGTATCGAAGTAAGCATTACTGATAAAATTTGGGAAAGACAATTACTTTAGTGTAATCAATGACAGTCATATTTGCAGTCCTGATTGCATTTACTTAGCTAATGCCATCCTGGCACTAGTTTTTAAAAAAGAAAAATCATCTGGATTTGAACCCTAGCTCACCTGTGCTCTGACCAGGAGCTCACTGCTCTTGCACACTGTTGTATGGAGAAAGTTAGGTGGCAGTTATATTTTCCACACTCAGTACTGTCTAGAGTGCTGACAGCCATGCATTGCTGCTGTGCTTGTTTGCGCCAAAGAAGGTGCATTACATTAAATTTTTAAACATTTTCCTTAAACACAGAACCAAGTTTGCTTGGAACTTAATGATATGCAAAAAAGGAAGGCAATGGAAACAGTTATATATGTAATAAAGCTTTGCCACAACATTTCAAAGATAGACTACAACATGACCATCGCAGTAGCTGCAAGCAATTTCTCCCATAACATATCTTGCAAGATACTTCACAAATCCAAGTTGAATTCATGAAATGCAAAGCATGCATATGTTAACACTTTGCCATCAGCAGCGCAAATCAGTTTGACAGCTATGCACTATGTGAAGAGGTGTTTAGCATGTCTTAGTCTGGTTACTTGGGCTATCTTCTGTTACATGGAAAGGCATTCATAAACACAAAAGAAGGGCAGTGACATGTTTGCTTGACTGAACACATACTTTCTGATATTCATGTGTACCCTGCATCAATGCACTTGCAAATGATGTATCAATACTTGGGCATTATTACATTTTGTATGGGTTTATATTGACACTGGACTTGGGTCATCCATGATCATATCACACTGATATTGTCAGAAAATTCTATTAATGTAGACATCTCTTCATCTGAATACGAAGACACATACTTCCACCCTTGCAGTACTGGTGTTTCCAAAGTATGTGTGCGTTATCTAAACAACATCCTAAGAAATGGGTATATGTATGGCTCAGTTCTGCAGTATGCATTCATGACAGCTTCTTTCACCTAGATTACCAGGATGCATTTAAATGTATTTATGCAAACTGCAATAAATCATATCCCAAGACCTGCCTTTGCATACAAGTCTCATAACAGTATAAGTTACCTGTGACACTATGAGGATGTCATCCTCTATAATAAGAGCACTGTGACATTGATAAAATCAGACATCAGTGATTTTGCGAGTGTTAAGTACTGTGTACTCCAGCTTGTGTAACTAGTTAGGTAGGGGATCAAATTGCACAATGAACAACTTGTGTGGGTATGTCTGTATGTCTGAGTGTGTGTGTGTGTGTGTGTGTGTGTGTGTGTGTGTGTGTGTGTGTGTGCGTGCATTGCAGTCAGAAGAGCTTGATTCCAGGACCTGCTGCTCTCACTCAAGTATCATTCAGAAAATATTTTTACACTGGGACTGGACTCCACAGCAATTTCATACATTCATCCCTCCATCACCTTCTCACCATACACTGATGATGTCATCCTCTATAAAGTGCTCTCTGACACTGTAAAAGTAAGATTTTGCTGTAGCATTAGCGTTAAGTACTCCATTCTCTAGCTTTTGTAATGAGTTAGGTAGAGGATCGAATCTCACAACAGTCAATTTCTGTGTCCATAGACAGAGAAACTTGACTCCATGTCTTGCTCTCCTCATTCAAGTTATCATTCAGAAAATACTTTTACGCTAACTCCATAGCAATTTCATACAGCTCTCCAACCATCATCTTCTCACCACACACTGATGATATCATTCTCTGTTAAGTGCACTCTGACAATGTTAAAGTCAGACTTGTGCCATGGTGCTAGCATTAAGTACTCGCTTCTCAAGCTTGTGTAACTATATAGGTAGGGGTGCTAATCTTACAGCAGTCAACTTGAGAGTGTGTGTGTGTGTGTGTGTGTGTGTGTGTGTGTGTGTGTGTGTGTAGTCATTCAAATATCAGTCTGAAGATAATTTTACACTGTGATGCAAGTCCACACCTATGTCACACACTCCTTCCAGCATCATCTTCTCAACATACACTGATGATGTCATCCTTTATAAAGGTCATTCTGAGACTGTTAAAGTTAGACATCTGTGGTGGTGATTGTCTTAGGCTGTATGGAATCCAGCTTGTATACCTACACAGGTGTTGTATTCAAATCTGACCTCAATCAATGTGTGTGTGTGTGTGTGTGTGTGTGTGTGTGTGTGTGTGTGTGTGTGTGTGTGTGTGTGTGTGTGTGTGTGTGTGTGTGTGTGTGTGTGTGTGTGTGTGTGTGTGTGTGTGTGTGTGTGTGTGTGTGTGTGTGTGTGTGTGTGTGTGTGTGTGTGTGTGTGTGTGTGTGTGTGTGTGTGTGTGTGTGTGTGTGTGTGTGTGTGTGTGTGTGTGTGTGTGTGTGTGTGGTGATATATTACAGTCATTGTATGATGTTTTGAATTGCTTTTCATTTGACTCCCACTCAAGATAACATTTTACATAGCCCCATGAATCCAACATCCCCTGTTACCTCATAGGTTCATAGGTTCATAGGTTCATACTAGGCTATCTGCCCTAGGGCATTTATAAGCCCAGCCAGAGTTGTGTGGCTTTCACCACCCCTTAGGTTGAAGAATACTATACCCATTAGTTTGCCGTGCCTCTGTCCAGCAGTGATACAGAGATGATCCCCGGGGTAAACCTACGATCTCCCATCCACTGGTCAAGATTCCTCTTGAACAGAGCCAGGGAGGTGCTCTGTCTCACATGGACCGGGATTCTGTTGCACAGCATAGGGAGTCTCTGGGTGATGAATCTGTCCCGCCAGCACGTCCTATTTATATCCGTGTTGAGATTTAAGTCTCTTGCTCTTGTGGCTCTGGTGGATTTGGATTTTTTGAGGTGGAGCATGTCCATTAATTCCGGGTTGGACATGGCCTTGTATGTCAGGCACAGGTCACCTCTGAGCAGACGGTATGCGACTGAATAGAGCTGGAGTTTCTTCAGTCGGGCAGCATATGGCATATATTTGAGCCCCTTTATCCTTTTGGTGAGGAACTTTTGGGGTCTTTCCAATTGCTGCAGGTGTTAGGTAAGATACATTCCGAATGGGGCACTGTACTCAATCATTGGTCTGATAAGTGAAGAGTACAGGGGAACAATGACCTCCCTTGATCTGGATGTGAATCCCTTCATAATCAGGTGGGCAATGTAGAAGGTCCTCCTAACCACTTTGGCAATGTGAGTGTCAAAAGAAAGGTTACTGTCAACTTGGGTCCCCAGGTCCCTGATAACCTCTTCTATGCTTAATGGATTGCCACCTATGTGGTAACTTGGGGTTACCTTGTTTTTACCAAAGGGTATGACTATACATTTTTTGGTGTTTAGCTTAAGGCCATGGCTCTGGCACCAGTTATCCGTTTCTATGAGACCTCTCTGAAAGATATCTGTGTCTGATGGATTTTCAACTATGGTGCCCAGTTTGCAGTCATCTGCAAACTTTGTCAGCCACAATCCTCCTATGTTTGCCTGCACTTCTGAAAAGTAGATGCCGAACAAGAGGGGGCCCAGGACTGAGCCCTGTGGGACACCATTTTCTGACCGGCTTGGAGTCTGACATGGCACCAGCAACTCTAACCCTGTGGGTTCTGTCCTTGAGCCAGTTTGCAACCCATCTTGTGACATATGGGTTTACATTTAAGCTGGTGAGCTTTTCTATGATACCCGAGTGGGGTATTGTGTCGAAAGCTTTTGCAAGGTCAAGGTAGGCTGTGTGAACTGCCTTACCCTCATCAATGGCCTTGGTGACTGTTTCAAAAAAGTCGACCAAGTTCAAGAGGCATGATCTGCCCTTGACAAAGCCGAATTGGGTAGGATCCAATGTCTGTAGGTCCCCTATGTCTTTATTTATGAGTTCCATTATGATCCTCTCCATAGCTTTGCAGACCAGGCTTGTTAAGCTTATGGAGTGGTAATTACCAGGGTCCGCAGAAGCACCGCCTTTGTGGAGTGGGACCACAGTTGCCGTACGCCACTCTTTGGGTACATATCCTGTGGTAAGGCTAAGATTAAACAGCAGACTTATGTGTGGGTTTAGTTCCTCATTGAGTTCGTGTAGCACACAGCAGGGGACACCATCCGGTCCCATTGATGCTGTGTTTTTAGCTTTAGAGAGAGCAGCTCTCACCTGGGCATTTGAGATGATTGGGAGGCTACACTCTGCTGGGATAGATATTTCTCCTTTTGGGGGGGAGGGAGGGGAGAAATTTGCACTGAACCTGTCTGCCAGTATGTTTGCAATGTCTGTGAGTTCAGTGATTTTTGTATCATTTTGGACTAATTCTGAGCATATCTGGGAGTTTCCACCCAGATTTCTAACATAGCTAAAGAAGGCCTTATGATTGTCTTTTGAGTCCTTGGCGATTTTTCTCTCAAAGTTGGCCTTGGATGATTTTATGAGTGATCATAGTTTTTTACTAGTATTGATCAGAGATGTCTTCCCTTTTAGGGATTTTGCTCTATCTTGTAGTAGCTTTCTCCTCTTGTTGTAAAGTTTGTTTATGGCTGGGGTCCACCAGATCGGGCGCTTGCCTTTGGTGGAAAGGGTCTTGATTTTATTTGGGATTGCTTGGTCCATGCAATCCTGGAGGTGCTCGTAGAAAGCATTTGTAAGGGATTCAGCAGCGTGGGTTGTGGTTTCCAATGGCTCAGGGGCCTTGAAGGATACCACACCAGTCTTAAGAAGTGTGAAGTTGGCTTTTGAGAAGTTCTTCACTGTGGTCTTTTTTGGGGGGGGGGGGCGGGATGTGGATCTCCACTGAGATTAGTTTATGGTCTGATCTCACCAATGAGGGATATACTTCCGATGTGGAGCATTTTGTCCCCATGTTTGTGATGATCAGGTGTAGTATATTTTCACCTCTTGTGGGAATGGTGACAAGTTGTTCCATAGCATTTGAGTTTATGAACTCCAGGAACCTTTGGGCTAGGGTATTGGGGCTTGAGTAATGTTCCCAGTCTATGTTTGGGTAGTTGAAGTCACCCAATATGATGGTGTTTGGAGAGACATTTATACTCTCCAGTGTCTTCAGGAAGGCTGTGTGGGGTTCCTGAGTTTGAGAGGGTGGCCTGTAACATGCTACAAACTGTAGAGCAGTTTTGCCTATGGTTAATTGCACCTGAATGGTCTCTGATGCTTCGTGAGTTGCCACCAGCCTGGAGGTGTGGGTATCCTTGATGAATATGGATACACCCGCCCCTTTTGTGGTACGGTCCGGGTTTTGGGGCCGGAACGCATGATATGAGGTAAAACCTGATAGTGCCAGGGTGCTCTCAGGAGCCTTGAACCAGGTTTCAGTCACAGCACAGACATCGATGTTCTCCATACTGAGGAGGGCTTGAGGCGTGCATCTTGAGATTTAGACTTCTGGCATTGAGCAGCATTACCCTTAGTTTTTTTCCATTATTGTTTTCTAGGGCGGTGGGTTTAGAATTTGAGCCTTGTCTAAAAAAGGCCCTATGGGGGTGGCAAGAGCCTTTGCCAATATCCGAAAACCCAGAGGTGACAGGTGCAAGCCGTCCCTTGCGAAGCAGCGTGGCTTGTCAAGCATGTCATTCCAGGCAGACAGACATTGGATCCCCTTAGAATGACACCAGAAATTAAGCCAATTATTAAAACTGATCATTTTGTCTCTGTAGATGTGTTGCAAAATCACTTGACTCATCATATACATAACATTCTTTCTGTGAAACACTGAGCATATCATCATCTCAAAAATGCATACAGGCATCATGAAGCAGACCCCTGCATTACTCTGTACAAGCCATCAGCAGACCACTGGATGTGTGATTGCTAATTCTGTCAAGGGGTGCTGCACAAGTCACATATAGACAGTCAGTCTGTAATAAAATCACATACACACATATTCACATACACCTACTTTCCATCACATAGATGTATCAATTTTGTGAGTGTAGAGTTTGTATGCCAGACTATAGAGTCACCTATGACTAAAACATTTTCCAGTGTGAAAGTAGATTTAGTGGTTCTTATGTACTTGCATTCCTGGTGACTCTTGGATAAGCTATGTAGATCTGCAGTACTTGTAAGTGGAGAGGGAGTACTGTTACCTTGTTTTCTGGAGGCTGGGATCATTTACAGCCTCAGCAGAAGTTTTGAGCCTAGTTCTGTGTTACTGATGTGGTGTTATGAGTGTATGATGCTTACTGGTGGTGGACTGATGCAAGAGTTTTTTTTCTATGTCTCTTAAGCATTTGTATCACAGGTTGTTCTATCAATTGGTAGAAAGATTCTTAAGTAGTTAGTAAAAGGCTACTATCATAATAACAATTGCATCAGTTCAGTACTGAAGCATCATATATAACTGTACTAGGAAAATATCCCAACTGCAAAAATATGTTAATTGTGTTAGCAGATATAAATCATTTTAAGGGAAACTAGACTAGTTATTGTTAAAGCCTTCGAAACAGAGCATCAAACCTGCAAATGTGCTCATCAGGATGTGGTTGAATAAAATCACTGGTCATAGCGATAATATAGTTTTATGATATTTATAGATATGTAGATGTGTTGCAAAATCACTTGACTCATCATACAAGTACACAAAAGCAAGAAATCCATTCTAGTGACTACATCCAAATAACCAGTAAACCCACTGGTTAAACTAAGTGCAGAATACTGTGGGTTTATATCATTAGGAAACATTGATGATTACACTAGGCTTTCTATTCAATGAGTCAGTCATATCCATAGTAGCATGCACTGCTATACCACTTACAGGTAAACTGTTTTCCACTTTTCATATCCCAGATGTTCCAGGTGCTGAATATAATTCTCCATTTAATATGCCAGGTGCTGAATATAATTCTCCATTTAATAGGTATTATTTCCTAATTTTGTTGCATACCAATGTTTCAGACAGCAAGGTGCTACCATCTATGGCCCCAAGCAAACAGTAAGTTGAAAGTTTTTTGGGAACGCTGGGAAAATTACTCATACTTTTTAACATCAAGAATATACCCTGGAAACGTGAATTTCAAAGATGGCTGTACACTGATCCATAGTTTACCTTCAGCCCTCCCAGTGTGAAAACAGAAACTGAAAAAAATGAGTGACAAACATTTTTTTGGGGGAGGGGTTAAAATTCAGTTACCGGCAAGTAAGTACACTGCCTGCATGCCAGAAAAAAATAAATTTGGAAAACCTGAAAGAAAATCAGTCGGAGAAGGTGAAGAGAAAAAAAATTTCTGGGAAAGGATTCTGCAGCTGTTCAGCAAAAAGAAGTATAAGCTCTAGCTTTGACTCAAGAGTGGGCTTCTATTAATTTAAAGTAGCTGTACAGACGAACTGATAAAACTGCAAAAGTCAGAGGAAGAAATGAAGAAAAAGCTGGCTGAGTAAGAGGCTTCTCAAGAAAAGCTGTTGCAAAAAATAGAAGAGTTAGAAAACAGTGTGCACAGAGGAAATTTAAGATTTTCTGATGTACCACAGAATACAGAAGGAACAGATTGTGTTCATTTTATGAAAGCACAAATAAGCAACTGGACTGGTGTTCCACAGCAACCTTTGTTAATTGAAGGGGAACATCAAGTGCATGATCCAAACCTGGCCATGAGAAAGCAACCAAGACCTATATTAGTAAAGATGGAATCATACCAGTAGAGTTGATCATGACTAAACTGTGGCAGAAGACCAACGTATTAAAAAATTGAGACAGGAGAGTGTTTATAGAAAACGATTATTCACTCTTCACCAGGGAGAACAGAAGTAAATTTATCTCAGCAATCAGGGAATGTTGAGATGCAGGTGTGAGAGTCAAGGTGCTGCATCCAGCTATCAGTGTGCTTTTTCCTGGAGGATCAGATATATTTTCTGATGCAGAAGAGGCTGAGGAGGAACACAATAAGTTTATCAAACAAAAAGTGAGCCAGCAAGTATAACAGGACTCTGCTTCTCATTCTTCTGATAGTAAGTTCATAGACAAGCTTTGCCAGTAAAGCCTTATTCCAATGTTCCAAAGGAAATTGCTCAAGAGACAGGAAAAAAAGCATAGGAGGTGACTAGAAGAATCAGAAGTACCTTGGACTTGAACCAGAGTCTGGTGTTTGGAGATGGAGCCTAACAGGAATAAGACCAGCAACACTGAAATTAGTGAATAAATGGTAGACTATAAAGCATCAATCACATATATGAAACATGGCTTTACAAGAAAATGTGCTTAAAAAGACTGGAGTTCTGAGCATCCTTTGTTGAGGGAAATGCAAAATTTAATGGTGCAATAGCAAGCAGTTCAGTGAAAAATAAAGTTTGAAATTATGGAAAGTGAATAAGAGATCAGAGCCTCCCTAGCAGCCTTAATATTTTAATACATTTAATATAACAGCGTACAATTTAATTTTATTTAAAGACAGCCAGTGCTCTTTTTCTTAGGGCTAAAACTTAATGTTTTCTGAAAGTATACAAGCTGTTTTTTACATCTGGGAGGGGAATATAGATAAGAAAAGAACAGACAGTAATCAGTGTATGATGCAACATACACTGGCTGCAGCATGCACTTTAGCAAAGGTAACTTTGTCCAGTTTGGGGAAATTGTTCCTACCCACAAAGCTAAACTTTATTCATTTATTTATTCATTTTAAGGTATGCATAATTCTGTATGCTTATTTTAAGTTAATAAGGAAAGGGGGTATTCTGAAAATGTTTTTTTTTTAGGGTTTTCATTAAAACAAAGTCCTGAAATCTTGAAAATGATGACATAGGTTCAAATGGAGAAGATAAGAAACAACTGTATAAAAAGATCAGCCTGCCAATCATTAGTGTGTGCATATAACACAAAAGCTGGAAATTCACATTTAGAAAAATGCCATATATAATAGGTGAAAACAATAGTTTTTTTTTTTTATCACAATGGCTATGCTATCCATATTATCTCAGATGGCCTTACGGGTGTAAACAAAAAGGAAAGAATATTGAATTATACTTAAAATTTCAGAGTGCAAACAGCAATACTGCAGGATTTGTAAAGAAATCAGCATATGAATTTGACAAAGAAAAGATTTCAGGATGGATACTCAGTAGAATATCAGGGGAAAAAAGAGAGGGGGGTAATTATATTATTTGCTAGAAGGTTTTCAATAGCAATAGAAAAAAAAAGACAATAATGGTAGATTCATGGTAGTGTGGGGGCTACTGGGAAGTGAGGAGGATTTCATTAGCATGTATTTATATTCCTTCAAAAACTGCTATTATGGAGTTTAAAAACAATGAGAGAAATAATCAAGTTTCGCCAGGGAATATTACTTATCCCTCAGAAGTGGAACTTGATCTGCAATAGTGAGGATCTAGCAGGGGGACCTAGAAGGGAAAATATAACAAAAGAGGGTGGATATCTGAAGACATTTATGAAAATACTTGGTACAAAATATATGAATTCAATAGAAGGTACTCTGACAGAATTTGTATATCATTCCCCAAAGTACAATAACTGAGACAGACTAGATAGAAATTATATTTCATAAGGACATTTGCATTTTATTGAAAGCTTTGGCACATATCCAATAACTATTTCACATCATGCACCAATGAAAACTAAGATAAAAAATGCAGGATAATGAAGTGAAAATGAAACATTGTCACTTTCTCACCTACCTGTTAAAAAGAGAGGAATTTAAGGAATGTGTAGTAGAAATTATATGAGAGCTTTTAAGGAAGATTGGAATATCTTCATAAGTTACAGCTGGTGATTGGGATAAAATTAAAATGGAGTTTAAAAACAAAGTAGAAATAAATGAGAAAGAGTTATGGTTATGTAGTAATAAGTATTACTTAGAAAGGATGATAAAGGTAAAAGTATTGCAGGATAAGAGGAATCTCACAGAGCTAGAAGAGGTGTAAATGCAGAGCGCTGAAGAGAAAATAAGCAAGTATCTAGATAATGTGCATGAGTTTAGAAAGAGTGCTGTTAAGTAATTGCTTTTTTCATAACTCCAGAGCACAAAAACTTTTTAGCACAATAACTTTGGCAACAAAAATTAGAAAGGGTTGCTGCCAAACTTAGGGAGTCTGTAACAAAAAAATAAATAAATAACCAGAGATCCTGTAGTAGTATTAGAGATATTAATGAAATGTTATGAAAATGTGTATAAAGCAGATAAATGTGAAAAAAAAAAGAAACAGCACAAATAGAAATATTTATAGAAGACTTAAGTATACCAAGGTTGGGAGTAGTGCAAGTTCAATAACTAACAGTTAACATAGGAGGGGATGAGATTAAAAATGGGGATGTATAATTGATCTGCAGGAACGTCTACCATACCATAGATGGTATTCCTCTGGAAGGTTGGAAGTTAGGAGGGAAGGAAATAAAAGATCTGGAAGATTTTGTTTTACAGTATTTTAAAAGAAGGGAAACACCAACATCTTGGAAAAAAGCTGTTGTGGATGCATTACGCAAGGACGGTGAAGACCTATCAGACCCAGCATCAAATAGACTAATTTTAATTTTAAACTATGATTATAAAGTATTTATGTCTATATTAGCTAAAAGAATGGCAAAGAGGTTGACAAAATGTATACATATGGATCAATGTGGTTTTGTGCAGGTAGGAACAATACATGCAGAAAAAATGTTTTAGAAGAGGAATTAGGTTTAAGGGAAGGCAGTAAATGAATGAGCTTTGTAATGTTTAACTGACATCAAATTAAACAAACAACTCAGAGAACAAATAAAGTCTACCAAAGCCAAATTTGAGGTAAATTTGGCCTCCCAGGCTAAGGACAACCACAAAGCATACTTTAGCTATGTCCGCAACCTCAAAGGCAATATAAAATTGTCTGCAAAGCTCATTGTAAATGCAGCCACCTATATTGAGCCAGAAGATATAGCAAACCTCCCGGCTGATAAATTCAGCTCCAACTTTACTCCTCTCTCCCCCTCAACCTTCCCACAGGAAATATCATCAAACATAACTCCCCCTACTATCACTAGGGAACAGGTCCTTAATGCTCTCTCTAAGACCAAAAACACGGCATCAATGGGCCCAAACAATATCCCAGGATGCCTTCTAAATAGCATGAACCATGACCTATCAGGGCCTCTGGAATTACTATTTAACTGTAGAATCCAAACAGGCTTCATGCCTCATGAATGGAGAAAGGCAACAGTCATCCCTCTGCACAAACGTGGGCCATCTACAGACCCAGGAAACTACAGACCCATAAGTCTCACTGGTCTTATATGTAAAGCCATGGAAAGAATTATCATGGAGATGATCAATAGACATATAGTAAACCTCCAGACCCTGGACTCAATCCAGTTTGGTTTCATCAAGAGCAGATCATGTCTACTCAACCTGGTGGATTTCTTTGAGAAGGTCACCAAAGCAATGGATGAGGACAAAATCATTCGCACTGCCTACCTTGACTTGGCCAAGGCATTTGACACAATAACCCACTCAGGCATTGTTGACAAACCCAAGAGGTTAGGTATAAACTCGTATGTCATCCAATGGGTAGCCAAATGGCTCACAGACAGGACCCAGGAAATTAGAATTGGGGAGTCCACCTCTACAAAGAGGTCATTCACAAGTGGAGTCCCTCAGGGATCAGTCCTTAGACCGCTCCTTTTTGGCATTTACTTCTCAGATCTCAAGGCCAATGTCAGTGGTCTCTGGCTGACTAAATGTGCAGATGACTGCAAATTAGGAGCTGTCATTGAATCTCATACTGACACAAATGTTCTCCAGGAGGGGCTGACACAGACAAACAACTGGTGTCAGAGCCATGGACTAAAACTAAATGCCAAGAAATGCATAATAGCATTCTTTGGGAAGTCATTCATCCCTGGTAACTATCATACTGACAAAACACACTTAGAGCTGACCCAGTAGTCAGGGACTTGGGGACACACATAGATAGTAATCTAGCCTTTGATCATCACGTGTCTACAGTGGTTAGGAAATCATTCTATGTTGTGCAACTTATATGCAAAGGTATGGCATCTAAGTCCAGGGAAGTCATTGTTTAACTGTATTTGGCATTCATCAGACCTATCATTGAGTACAAAGCCTCCTTTGGTATGTACCTAACCAGGCATATCCAACAACTGGGGCATCCACAGAGGTTCCTCACTAAAAGAATACAGGGTGTAAGTAATTTGTCCTATGCATACTGCCTCAAGGCCATATCCCTGCATTCTGTCTACTACAGGCTTTTAAGGGGAGATCTATGCCTGGCATACAGGGCATTGTCAGACCCCACTATGATGAACCTCCTGCATATCCACAAAACAAACAGTACCAGAATTACCCGTTCTAAAGAGTTAAACCTTGTCTGTGATATATAACTAGGACCCGCTGGAGAGATAGGTATGTATTCAAGAGACTACCCCATCTATGGAGCAGGTTCCCCATCCACGTGAAGCAGAGTTCCTCCCTAATCCAATTCAAGGGGAACTTGGACAATTGGATGGAAAACCGGAAATTCATCCCTGGTTTGGCACCTATGTCTCTAATGGACACAGGTAACCTGTAAATGGTTCATCTCCCAGGCCCATGCTTACACTTATCAAGACTATCAGATCTTGACAGAGATTTGGGATGCATGACTAGGCTTAAAAAGGCCCTTGTGGTCATTAGCCAATAAGCACCTATGAACCTATGACAATGACTGTATAGTTTATAAGTGATGTATTATGCTTGCAACTGCAAATATGTCAATATGGTTTGTTTTCATTTATATAAGTGCATGACTGTCTATGTCATAAGTGACAGTTCAATCAAGATGTTTCTTGTTTAAAAAAATTTGATTTTGTGGAGGGGAGGTAAACATTTGACAACATTATTAGAACAATGATCCAGAGAGAATTAGAATGTAATAAAATACCTCTGCCATTTATGGGTCTTGATAAAAATAAACATTCAGCAGAGTAAGCTAGGATTTATGAGTAGGGTAATGGACGCATTTGCATTCCCTTACACAATAAGGTTAAATAGGATGATATAAGAGGAATTGGAGGCAAGAATTAAAGTGGGAGCAAGGACGTCAGGAGGAGTACGCACTGTACTGATTTCAGTACAACTTCTTTGGAAGAGAGGGTAGCACTAGGACCAGAGCCGGATCCTGCACTAGGTGAAACAGGCAGTCACCTAGGGCTCCATGGCGGGGAGCCCATTCCATCGAGGAGGCTTTAATAAAAAAATAAATAAAATAAAATAATAATAATACTTCTTTAACACTGAGGTAGCAGAATCTTCTTCTTTCTGGAGAACCATGCATGCATCTCATGCCAACGCAGATGTAAAAACATTCTGCACTAGAGTGCGGAATTTAAACCAGCCATTCTAAGAAGATGAGTGTGTGTGTATGTATGTATGTAAAATGAGTGAGTGAGAGTGTGTGTGTGTGTGTGTGTGTGTGTGTGTGTGTGTGTGTGTGTGTGTGTGTGTGTGTGTGTGTGTGTATATATATATATATATATATATATAAAATTTAAACTAGTGGTTTTGTTTATTTCTGTATGACAAAGAAAGTGTGTGCATGTGTGTGTATGTATGTAATTTAAACTAGCTGCTTGGTCTGTATTTGAGATTGTGTGTGTTTGTGTTGCTTTGTGAGAGAATAGGTATGCGCATGTATATATATAATTTAAACGTTCTCTTAAGAGCAAGAAATCTGGACAAAGCCTGTCTTAATGTGGCGGGACAAAAATAGGGACAGATTTTAAATATTGCTCTTATCAACTGAGAGTTGCTAGAATAATAGCATCTGTGTTAACATGCATTTTATGAAGGATATGAAGTCTGAAAGTCAAGTGTATGTCATTATTTAGTGACTGCAATCCTCATATCTTTCTAGTGATTTGCCAGAAAACCACATATTTTATGAGTAACAATCCAAAAATATAAGACAAATATATGTACATCCTGCGAAACTCTAGACAGTTGAGAGGTATGTGTGTGTGCTGCTGTGTGAGACAGAGTAGGTGTGTGTGTTGTTTTGTGAGAGAGAGTGTGTGTGTGTGTGTGTGTGTGTGTGTGTGTGTGTGTGTGTGTGTGTGTGTGTGTGTGTGTGTGTTGCTCTGTAAGATAGAGACAGTAGGTGTGTGTGTGTTGCTGTGAGAGGGAGAGTAGGGGGTGTTGTGTGTTGTTGTGTGAGAGAATAGGTATGTTCATGCATACCTCTCTGGACAAAGTCTGACATAATGGGGGAGAAAAATAGAGGCAGATTTTAAATATTGCTGTTATAAACTTAGAGAGTTGCTAAAATAATAGGATTTGTGTTACCATGCATTTTTCTGAAGGAGGATATGAAGTCTGAAACTCTAATGTATATCATTATTCAGTGACTACAATCTTCAGATCTTCCCAGTTATTTGACAGAAAACCATAACTTTGAAGAACAGTCTAAAAATATGAGGCAAAAATTTGTACATTCAGCGAAAATATGGACAGTTGAGAGATATGTGTGTGCATGTTGCTGTGTGACAGAGAGTGTGTGTGTGTGTGTGTGTGTGTGTGTGTGTGTGTGTGTGTGTGTGTGTGTGTGTGTGTGTGTGTGTGCGTGTTGCTGTGTGACAGAGTAGGTGTGTGTGTGTTGCTGTATGTGACACAGTGTATGTGTGTGTGTGTGTTGCTGTGTAAGACAGAGTAGGGGAGTGTGTGCATACCTCTCAATCTCTAAGTACAAGAAATCTAGACAAAGTCTGACATAATGGGGGACAAAAATAGGGACAGATTTTAAATATTGCTCTTATAAATTTAGAGACTTGCTAGAATAATAGCATTTGTGTTAACATGCATTTTCTGAAGGATATGAAGTCTGCAACTCAAGTGTATGTCATTATTTAGTGACTGCAATCCTCAGATCTTCACAGTCATTTACCAGAAAATCACAAATTTTAAGAGAAGCAGTCCAAAAATGGGAAAAATCTGTACATTCTGTGAAAACCTGGACAGTTGAGAGGTATGTGTGAGAGAATAGGTGTGTGTGTGTGTGTGTGTGTGTGTGTGTGTGTGTGTGTGTGTGTGTGTGTGTGTGTGTGTAAAACATACCTCATAATTGTCCAGATTTAGCCTCATAGTTTTGATCTGATTCTCATAAAATTTGTGGTTTTCTTAAAAATCACGGAGGACTGAAGTTATAATAACGACAATATTAATATATATATATATATGTGTGTGTGTGTGTGTGTGTGTGTGTGTGTGTGTGTGTGTGTGTGTGTTTCAGACTTCATGTCCCCAGAAAATGCATGCTAACACAAATCCTATTATTTTAGCAACTTTTTAAGTTAAAAAGAGCAATATTTAAAATCTATACCTATCTTGAGGTCCTTGTATCCCCATTATTTTAGGGTTTGTCCAGATTTTTTGCACTAAGAGGCATACCTCTCAACTGTCCAGATTTTTGCCTCAAATTTTTGGGCTATTCCTCATAAAATTTATTGTTTTCTGGAAAATCATTGAAGTTTGAAATAACTAAAAAATGTCATACGTTTGAGTTTCAGACTTCATTTCCTTCACAAATGCATGCTAAGACAAATGCCATTATTCTAGCAACTTTCTAAATCTATAAGAAAAATATTTAAAATCTGTCCCTGTTTTAGGCCTTTGTTCCCCTCCATTATTTTAGGCTTTCTAGATTTCTTGTGTTAAGAGGTTGAGAGGTATAGCAGTATGGTATATAATGTTCTAGTTGGTGGGTTGCAGGTTATTCAATTAACTTGATCAGGCTTGACCCTGTAACTTGATTACAGAAGACAAGAGCCTGAATCATTTATACCAACTACCAGACTGCTGAACGAATTGTGAGCTTCGGTGGAGACAAAAGCCTGAATCCTCTACACCAGTGTTTTTCAACTGCCGGTCCAGCAGAAATTTCCTGGCGGTCCATGAAAGACCCTGGCCCATTGGCTGGGAGGGAGGCCATTGGCCCAGAGACTTATTTTTTTAATTTAAAAAAAATGTTTTTTTCTTGTGTTCAGTCATATAGATGCGACAGGAGTGTATGACCTATTTTCGTCTTCTGCATCTGTGCAACCTGCTGTTTATGTCTTTGTCTTCCGCATGTGTGGAATTTGAATGCCAGAAGATGTTTGAAATGCAGACCACAAACGAACAACAGAGAGGTAGGTAGGTGTGTGTGTGTGTGTGTGTGTGTGTGTGTGTGTGTGTGTGTGTGTGTGTGTGTGTGTGTGTGTAAGAAAGAGGGAGGGAGAGTGGTAGGTACCTCTCAGCTGTCCCTGATTTTCAGGGACATCCCTGATTTTGACTGAAATTTTAACTCTGTCCCTCTTAATCCCACCTACAAGTGGTGAATTTTGTAGAAAAGGTAATGAATTACACTTAATGAATAATGACAATTATTAGAATTCCAGACTTCTTTTACTTTAGAAAAATGCATATTCACTCATGTTCTGTTATTTTGTCAATGTCTCAAGTTAATAATACTAATATATGAAAAGTGTCCCTTATTATTTCTGGATTTATCCCTGATTCTGTTGGGATTTGTCCCTTTTTGGTTGAGAGCTATGGGTAGGGGTATGTGTATAAGGGTTAGATAGGTACTGCATACCTCTCAACTGTCCAGATTTTTGCAGAATGTCCAGATATTTGCCCCATATTTTCAGTCTAAAGGAATGAAGTTTCAGACTTCATATCTTTTGGCATACAGCACTCAAACAGCAATTGTTTTAATTGGTTCCTTATAAATAATATTTTTTTTCTGCCTTAGCAGTCCTGTTTTCACCTGTCCCCAAATGTAAAAAAGCTTGAAAACCACTCTTCTACATCAACTACCAAACTGCTGAAGGAATTGTGAGCTTCAGTGGAGACAAGACCTGAATCCTCTACACAAACTACTAGACTGCTGACAGAAGTGAGTTTCAGTCCATTTTCAGGGAATTATGAGTTTCAGTGCATTTTCGTGGAATTGTGAGTTTCTAGGGAAGAGAAATTTACTGTTGCTCAAGCTAAGTCTATTTTCAATGTGCAACTAACTGTTTTGTTTAGCAAATGGCAATCAGTCTTTGTGCTGCAGGATTTGAAAGCAGTGCTAGTAGCATAATTGATTGTTATTGGATTGTCAGTCATTTCCTATTACAATATTACCAGCTTACCATTTTTTTTAATGTAGCACAATATAGGCAATTAATTCTTCAAGGGAAGCAGGCACTGAATTTGTAGATTAAACACTGAAATGTAAAGTTGTTTGCTAGTAGCAACCTCTTCTTTACAGATATCTTTAATGTGGAATTATTCGGATGACTTTTACTTCTGCGGCAATTCTGCTTATTGACTGATATTGGTGGACTGTAATGACAGATGTTCGAGTGGCCTTTTATGGTTGAAATTTTCTGAAATTGGTAGTTTTGTCATTATTGGTTCATACATTTTGTTTCATTGCTTAATGGAAGAATGTTCAACACTACAAATTTAAACACATTCTAGCAAGTGGTGCTGTATTATACAAGGAATATAAGTTAATAGAATCAGGAAGATAATCAAAGAATACATGCATGTATGCATGGCCCTAAAAATTTGTGCAAGGAGCCTATAATTTGAAAACAGCCCAAAGGTAAACTTAATCTTGCACTGGCCAGATGCATTTCCTTGAATGTGGGTATTAATGAGGTTTCAGTGTATGTGAGCTTCAACTGCAGAGGAATTTACTGCTCATGCTAAGTCTGTTTTCACTGTGAGACTGTATTGTTTAGCAAATGGTTATTAGTGTTTGTATTATTTTATTTCAATATCTGTAATCATTGTAGAAGTAAATAAGAAAACAGTATGCATGCTGGTAGGTTTGAACTGTCTTTATAGTAACTGAGGAGAAATGGTCAAGTAATGGAACACTGGATAGGCTGGGCAGGGGGCTGCTGTGTGTGTGGGGGGGTAGGGGGTTGCTGCAAGACGGGCTACTCTGGAGGGGAGACCCAATCTATTACCCTGCCTAGGGCCCATTTGACCAAATTTCAGCTCTGAATAGGACCCTGAAGATGTCCTATGGTTTAGTTAAAAAAATATTCTAAAACAAGGATTTGAAATTGCACTAGCATTTGCATCTAAATGGGATTTTAACAAAGGGTGCATTTTTTCACACCTATCCCTTAATCGGCCCTTGGGTAGGAGATAATGAGGTATAAATTTCATTACAGAATGGGCAACTTGTAGATCAGCACCCTGACTGGGGAATGAGCATGTAACAGGTAATGCCCACTGAAAAACGAGCCCACTGCTTCACAGAAGCATATTAAACTGCCATGGAGCTTGGACTGAAAATAACATAATGACTGCCATTATTTTATTCTCACTAAGCAGAATAAAAGGAAAATTAAAAAATAAAAAAGAAAGTGTGTGTGAGTATATGCATTCATGAGAGTGAGAGTGAGATTGATTGAGCTATTATTTTATACTTGAAAGGCAGCACTTTCCCTGTTTAGCGAGTGTAAAAGCAAAATGAAACAGAAAAAAAGTATGTGTGTATATGTGTTTATGTTTTTGTCTGCATGTGTGAGTGTATGTATGCTCACATCCATGAAAGAGGAAGTCCAAGTGTGCATGTGTGACAGAGAGGGAGCAAGAGAGAGTGAGATCAGTCCACCACTGGCATCAGCAGTACCAAGGTTTGCATACCTCTCGATCTCTTAACTAAAGAAATCTGGATAAAGCCTAAACTAACGGGGGAACTAAGGCTCAAAAATAGTAACAGATTTTAAATATTGCTCTTATAAAATTACAAAGTTGCTTAAATAACAGGATTTGTGTTAGCATGAATTTTCTGAAGGAAATAAAGTCTGAAACTCAAATGTATGTCATTATTTAGTGACTTCAATCCCCAATGACTGGTAACAAATGACACATTTTAGGAACAAGGGACCAAAACATTCATACATTTATCAGTTCATAAAATGTTACTAGGTTAATAACCCGGGGGGGGGGGGGTTGTAAGGCTAGCCAAGTTTTCCTGAAAGAATAATGATGTCTTGTATCCAAATAGGACATTAAGGATCAAGCAATTATAAGCCATCTCTGTCCATAAAGGACATGAGTGCCAGGCCTTGTGTATATTTCCTATTCCACATCCACTGGTCTAGGTTGCGCTTATACTGGGTAATAGATAAGCTCTGCTTCACATGGATGGGAAGCCTGTTCCACTGGAGTTGCAGTCTCCAGGACACACATCTGTCTCTCCAGCAATTTCTATTTAAGTCACAAAAGTCCCAACTGTGGCCAAGGTGATCCAGGTTTAAGCAATTTATGTACTTGATGTGGTTGCCAAGAGGGATAAGCATGCCTATCCTGGAGAGGAGGGACACTGTTAAATGTCTCTGTAGGGGAGGATAGAGCTCATTG
Organism: Protopterus annectens; assembly: GCF_019279795.1. NCBI lineage: Eukaryota > Metazoa > Chordata > Ceratodontiformes > Protopteridae > Protopterus > Protopterus annectens. Next base: position 834,039,778 of record NC_056746.1, read on the forward strand.
AAAAGATTCCAAACTGGGGTGGGCAGGAGGACAACAGTAGGCAAGGCTACTTGATGGACCTGGGGCAGTGCACACACTTAGGCTACTTAACATTGCCTGCCCAGCCTAAAACTGATGTAAGCATTAAAGAGAGGGGCTTAAGACTAGAGGAAAAAATGGCCATCTAGGATGATGGCACCACTTGTAGATCCTACCTTACTTCTCGGCTGAGTATAAAATCCAGGACTTCCTCCCATAAGCTGAGACTCTGAATATGAAGGAATAAATGACTCAACATATCAACAAGAAGGTGGCTTGACAGTTAGTGGGTGCCAACTAAAAAAAAAAAAAAAAAGAGAGAGAGAGAAAATAATTTATATGAAGCTGTAGCCTGGCTTGGGGAAGGGGGGGCAGCACTGCAAGAGCTGTGTGTACAAATTTGAAAATTCTAGCTACACCCCTGAGTGAGAGGGTTCTTCTCTGATATGTTGTGTTTGAACAGACAAGAACCAGAAAGGGGTGTCCTCATTCCCCTTTGTTATTTGCTTTATATTTGGAGCCACTGGCAGAGAAAATAAGGGACACAGACATGCAAGGATATAATGGGTATTGTAATCAAGAAAAGCTTACTTTATTTGCAGAGTATTTTATTTTGTTCCTGAAAATCTAGAAAAGGACATTTCCGTGTGTTGTGGGACATTTTGAGACAGTTTTGAGTCTTTTGGGGATATAAAATTAATAAAGACAAAACAAATGTTATAGCCATAATTATGTACCCACACATGAATTAGTTGAGCAATACCCATAATTATGGGGACATGATAAGATGAAGTATTTAGGAGTATTGATTAAAAAGGTTTCTTTTATGGCAGCCAAGGATAAGTGAGAAGAGACTAAACAAAAGATAATACAAAAAGTGAGAAAATGGAAACTCTAGTTTATGGATATGATAGTAAGACAGAAGCAGTGAAAATGTTTTTGAGGTGTTTTAATTTTATATATGGGTCAGTCATATGTTAATCAACCAGAGGAGAAGTTGTGAGCAATAATTAATACATAGTTGATGGAATTTATCTCGGAAGGAAAGAGGGCAAGAGTTGAGTGGGATAACTTGATCCTTCCAATAGAACAAGGTGGTTTATTGTCATCTGATTGGAAGGGATATTCAAGAGCTACACAGTTAAGGCTAATATACATAACATAAGCAGAAGGTTAGAATTCAAAATGGAGTGGGACAATGATAAAGCTGGGGAAAGTTCAACAAATAAAGAAAGCGGGATTTTGGATGCAAATTCTTAAGGACAATAAGATCCATTCAGAATATTATATTCATAAAGCAGCAGAAAGTGTTGTAAGAACTAAGCAAACATGAGAATGGAGAAAAGAGATTTTACCAATAGGGATGACTACAAGTAGGGGATCCAGAAAACAGGCAAACAGAGTCTGGAATTTACTGGTGAAAACTTTCAAAGAAACCAAGGTACCGGCAGCAGATAACCAGAGAGGGAAAGGTAACAAGAGTGTGATGAGGTCAAGAAGATGTTTAAACTGCAGACTAGACAGTCTTTCCTACTAAGGTTTGATATCAGTGTATAGGCAAAGTGAGACGGATGGGGAAATCTTAAGTGAAAGACCCACTTTGGTGGAGTTTTTAGTAGAATTCAGTACAGAAGCTGCTGTTAAAAAAGGAATAATTAGTAGGGTGTATAAAATACTGCATGATAACTATCAGAATCAATCAGAGGAGGTTAGAAAGATTGTGAAGACAGATTGGAAAAGCAATTTATTAGAGAACAATGGGAGGGCATATAATGGCTCCCAAGTATGCAACAAAGTTCAGAAGTTTTAGGATCTTTGCTTGAAATGTTTGCATAGGGATTTTTATACCCCAGGCAGACTTCAGAGAATTTTTCCTTAAGTAGATAGTAAATGTTGGAGGTGTGTTGGGGAAAAAAGAGGTAAATGGGAACATATGTTTTGGGAGTGTAATGAGTTGGCAGATTTTAAAAATTCCCTACATAGTACTGTCAGAAATATTGGGTGAGCAAATGACTGTAACAAAGGAACTTATCCTTTTCAACTGGGACACAGGATACGAATTGCCTGGGCATAGTAAGGCCTTATTAAGTTTAATTCTGCTAGCTGTCAAAAAAGCAATTACTGTAAAATGGAAACAATGGAACAAAGTGTGGACATGTATATTGAAATTCTGTCACTTCACTTCAATTAACCTACTACAGACAATGAAGTTTTTTGTGGGGGCAGATACCAGTTACCTCAGACGCCTACTATCTCACACAGCTCTGACAATTCAACATGGGGGAACACCACAGATGTGTCCCATCATTAGGCCATTCCCATCCCTCTTGATGGAAAGACCTCTTAGGCAGTGGGCTATTACAGCCTCAGTGATGGGGAAGGGAAGCACAGATAGTAGGACCAACATACTACAGTCACCTGAAGTTTTTTTTTTTTTTCTGATAAGCTCTAACCTCTCTCATGTGCTGGCTTTAAGTATGTGTGTGTGTGTGTGTGTGTGTGTGTGTGTGTGTGTGTGTGTGTGTGTGTGTGTGTGTGTGTGTGTGTGTGTGTGCATGTGTGCGTGTGTGTGTGTGTGTGTGTGTGTGTGTGTGTGTGTGTGTGTGTGTGTGTGTGTGTGTGTGTGTGTGTGTGTGTGTGTGCATTTGCAATGGGACATCATGTGATGACTGCCTCATCACCACAGCGATGTATCTCTTATCTGGGGTCCCATTTATACATCAGTCCAGCGTCCACCGGAACTGCGATCTCTGGTTTAATCACCAGCAATTCAGCAGCATTATTCCTCCACAGCAAGTCCCCTCTCCTCTTTCCTGATGCAAGCAAGCAGGTATCATTACCTTTATCCCCACCTCTCCAACCATCAGCTAATT
>NC_056746.1:834047668-834107668 GCF_019279795.1 Protopterus annectens
GAAATAGATTCCAAACAGTAGAGGTCCCAGGACTAATCCCTGTAGAATACCACTGGCTACAGGTCTGCGGTTGGAGGTGGATTCCCATATTTTGACTATATGGGTTCTAACAGTGAGCCAGTTAACGACCCATCTAATGATATAAAGGTTGATACCTAGTTGAGTGAGTTTGTCAGTGATGCCTGAGTGAGGGATAGTGTCAAAAACCTTTGCTAAGTTTAGGTAGGCTGTATACACAGAATTCCTCCTCATCCAGGGCCTTGGTGACTGTCTCAAAGAAGTCAACCAAGTTTAACAGGCATTATCTCCCTTTGACAAATCCAAATTGAGTAGGATCAAGTGTTTGGAGAGTACCTATATCTTTGTTGATAAGGTCTATGATGATTTGCTCCATGGTTTTGAAGATAAGACTAGTCAGGCTAATAGGGCTTTAGTTCCCAGGGTCAGTGGAAGCACCACCTTTGTGCATGGGAATAGCGGTGGCCTTTTTCCATTCAGCTGGGATGAAGCCAGTGCTTAGGGGATAACAGTGGCCTTTTTCCATTCAGCTGGGATGAAGCCAGTGCTTAGACTGAAAAGAGTACCCAATGGTGCTGCTAATTCTTGTTTGAGCCCATGTAGGACACAACCTGGGATGTTATCAGGTCCCATAGATGCTGCATTTTTAACTTAGAGAGGGCATTTATGACTTGCTCTTTAGAGACAGAGGGTAGAGGATAGGTAGTAGGGATGTCATGGGGTATGTGTGGTGGGGACAGGGGAGTGAAGTTTTCACAGAACCTGTTGGCTAACAGGTTAGCTATGCCACAGGCTCAGTATATGTGGTATCATTAACTACCAGTTCAGCACAAATCTGGGCCTTTCCTTTTAGGTTACAGATATAACTAAAGAATGGCTTATGGTTGTCCTTTAGTTGAAAAAGCTAATTTGGATTTGTAATTTGCTTTGGAGGACTTCAAAAGAAGTCTTATTTGCTTGTTTAAGCTTAGAAGGGAATGTTTCCAGTTTAGGAGGGCTCACTCCCTTTTACTCTTAGACAGCAGTTTCTTCCTCTAATTGTAAAGCCTGTTAATGGCAGTTGTCCACCAGGCAGGTTTGCTCTTCCTTGAGGAGCTTGTTTTGGTCCTATCAGGTATGGCCGAGTCAATGTAGTTATACAGGTGTTTGCATAAAGCACTGGTGTAGAACTCTGTATAGTTGCCAGTTCCATCTGAGAGGGGAGGTGCAGTGAAGCTATTTATACCATCCTGTAAGAGGTTATAATCTGCTTTGGAAAAGTTTTTTAATTTAGTTGCTGCTGGTGGGGGGGGGGGGCAGGGGTGATAGTTACTTCGAATGAGAATGATTTGTGGTCAGATCTCACCAGGGAAGACATCACAGTGGGGGTGCTGTAGTGGTTCCTCATATTGGTAAGTACCATATCTAGGATGTTGACACCCCTTGCGGGGGTGTCAACCAGCTGGTCCAGGGCATTAGCGTTAACGAAGTTAAGGAACCTTTGGGCAAGTGAGTTTGCACACAAGTAATTTACCCAGTCAACAGATGGGTAGTTAAATTCACCCAAAACCATGGTGCTATGATGTATATTGATAGACCCAAGTAGAACCAAATAGGCAGAGTGGGTGTCCTGATTCATGGAGGGGATCCTCTAGCTAGCAATGACTTGAATAGGTGTCCTACCAACAATTAATTACCCCTGAAGTATCTCCAGGTAATCATGCTGTTTAACCAGTCTGGAGGTATATTTTTCTTTAATGAATATTGATACACCACCTCCTTTAGTTTTCATGCCTTCAGTTTGTGGTCTGAATATGTGGAAGGAGGTGTAGCCCAGTACGGCTGAGGTGCTCTCCACAGCCTTGAACCAGGTCTCCGTGACTGCACAAATGTCTACATCTTCCAAGGTGAGGGCTGTTTCCAGTGAGTACAGTTTCATGTTAAGACTCCTAGTGTTTACCAGCATAATCTTGAGGTTGTTTTTAGATGAAGTTTTTACATCAGGAATTTTGTCCTAAAAAAGGCGCTATGGAGTATATCTACACGTTATTCTTTGTCAGCTACACATATCATCAGATACATAATGAAAAGAATCTCAATAAAACAAGCCTAGTAAAACACTCTAACCATCCATGTTATGCTAGAAAAACCCTTTCCATAACACTATCACTATTCAGACAACTTAAGTCTGAATGTGTGGTGAGGATACGTTGACTGGATTGCAAAAAGGCACTATCATTTTGAATTCTTTTTTTGTTTTGTTTTTTTTATTATGTTGATTTTCAAAATGTCAGTATCGATCACTTGAGTGCATTTTGATAAATCAACACACAAACACACACACGCATATATATATATATATATATATATATATATCATAGTTAATCTTTATTGACCACACACATCATCAGATTGCACATAATAGAAATTATCTTACTGAAACAAGCCATACCTCTCATCCTCTTAGAGCAAGAAATCTGGACAAAGCCATAAATAATGGGGGGACAAAGGCCCAAAAACCAGGGACAGTTATTAAATATTGCTACTACAAACTTAGAAAGTTGATAGAATAACAGGTTTTACATTAGCATGAATTTTCTGAAGGGTATGAAGTCTGAAACTCAGATGTCTGTCATTATTTTCTAACTTCAATATTTAATGAATTGCCAATGATTTACCAGAAAACCACAATTTTATGAAAAAGGGACCAAATATGAGGCAAAATATTTGGACATTCTGTGAAAATCTGTACAGTTGAGAGATATGAAACAAGCCCAGTGAAACTCTCCAGCAAGTGCAACCATTGCTTTTGCAAAAGGGCAAGTCTTATATATATATATATATATATATATATATATATATACATATATATATATATATAGATATAGATATATATATATATATATATATGTGTGTGTGTGTATTGGTAGTTTTCACTAAGGTGCTATTTGCTGAGAATGCTTCTAGTTGTGACCAGGCAATATGTGTGGGTAACAAACTCACTCATGCACTCATACATTATAGATACATTATATATACATAAGACTGGCAACTGTACTTCAAGTGCAATTTTACAGTGAAACATTCAACATAAAATGAAAAGTCTGCACAATGCTACTTTAGAAAAAAATCTTTAACATTTCTCAGTTGCTGTTCCTCAGCTTGGATCATGCTGGTCAGGTTTGTCCACATAAAGTCTCTGGTTCCTTCTGAGTACAGGCATGTCTGTGATTATGATCATGGTGTTCTACCTGTGAAGCTCTAGTATCCCTCTGAGTATATCCACAGGCAGCTTCCTGATACTGTAAGGATTCTTCTGATTAAATTTAACTGTTATTCCCCAAGAGTCTCAGCTCACTTTTGCTCAAGTCCTTCCTTTTGAGAGACAAACATCTCTGCCATACTCAGTTACCATGCTTACTTTTAACCTCATTTCAACAAGTGTCTCAAATTCAGATTAGGCTCTAATACTACATGCTTTACTGTAATGTGTGTGTGTGTGTGTGTGTGTGTGTGTGTGTGTGTGTGTGTGTGTGTGTGTGTGTACATAAACACACACACACATATGTACATACACATACAGCATCAATGTATTTGTACCACACTACATGGTGCATACGCACTAGTTCAGAACAGTACATTATATAATATTTTAGTAGCATATATGCCATAATGACTCCCCTCCCAGAAAATAACTCTTAGTTCTATACAGATTAGGGTGGGTTGTAGGACCACGATAATCCATCCATCGATGTATGTTTATTGCTAGGCCTATGCCTAGTGGTAAATTTAAAGGATTATAATGATAAAAATCTACCTACTGAATTTGTAGTTCAGATTCCATAGCATGTATATCCACTGCAGGAGTGCCTGGTGAGTTACTAATGTGAAACTGTGTTCCAATAAGTAGTATTCTAGTGAAGTGAGTATTCACTTAATAGCAAGGCACTCAAATTCTATAGGGGTTTCAGCAGATTGATGTTCCTCTCCACTTATTTCCTGAGATAGCACAGCTCCTACCCCTGCTTCATATGCATCAGTGTGCACAATAAAAGGTGACTAAGACTTTAACTCCATGGGGATCTTATCTTTTCTAAGGACTGTCAGGGGATAATTTATGATAAAGATGAGTACTTTTTTTTTTTTAATCTTTTTGTGATCTAATTAGTTATGCCCAGATTACATATTCCAAATATCTGTAGTCTGACATAGAAAGCTTACTTCTGTTAGCATTAACAGTAAGGCTAGCCTTTCTTAAGATTCCAGTACAGCATGTACTTTGGCTAAATATGAGTTCAGGTTTTCTTAATAAATTTATACATTATGAAGGTACCTGGTTAGGTAAATGGTGCAAGATTTCAGAAATATAGCCATGAGATAGAATGGTTTATCGGGACAGGTATATTTCACAGTGGATACTGCTGCTGAGGAACAGACACCCCATCCACACAAAACAAAGTTCATTCCTGTCCATTTTCAACTGCAGCAGTATAGTTGCATCACTTCTGATGAAGTTTGCTTCCATTACAAATGAAAGCACTAAGAAACTGGTGTCCTTGATCCTGTTTTGGCCGCTGTTCTTTTTGGTTAATGTATCACTATGGGTCTTTCCCTCACCATTTCCACACAGGCATCCTTCATTACTTTAGTGGCTGGAATATTTTGACAAGGTTCCATATGCTGCACTATGGGTACTTCCATTATCAATTTCCATACAGACTTCTTTTACTAGCTTAACAACTGGACTTTCATGGTAACACGCAGATTTTTCTATCTCTTCTAGCAAAAGCCACATTTTAGTTACTTTTGGAAGTTCCTGCAAACAGCCTTTTTTCTTTATCTGGGCTATTTTTAACAGTGTGACAGACTGCTATTATGACATCACGTGCTAGGTTAGGTACGAAGACTACAGGATGTGGTACTTTACCAAACAATATATACATTTCTACATGGGTTGCAGTTTCACTATCTTATTTCCATAGACATACCTCTACTTTTCTCTTGACATACATTGTATGCTTACAAACCTAAGGTTCCTCCCTTTTTTAATTTCTCCAAATCTTTTGGATTTCTAATACCATGATGGGAATGGACCCCATTCCTAAGTCAAAGTCCAATTAAAGTTCATGAAATTAGTATTCTTTCAATCTTTGATGTCAGCCATAAGTGCTGTTCGCAGCACCTGCAATGTGCCCAGTAATGACTCCTTCTGCAGAGTTACATGTATTGGTAACATATCTAATACAATTGTAGATTCTTTTTTATAAGACCCATTGCTCCTACTACTATTGGGACTGTCTGGGTATCTTTCTTCCACATTCTCTTGCTTCTGCCTGCAAATCTGATATTTTATGACTTTGTGTCTCTCTGTATGCAAGACACTAGTCACTGGGTGTGCCGATTTCAATGCTCAATGCTACTTCTGTCTTCTTTTTATGGACCACTATATCTGGTTTTCTAGCATCTATCTTTTGAACTGTTGGTAATGGATGATCCCATGTGATGTAAACTTCATCATTTTCTGTGATGCTTTGTGGCTCATATTTCCAGTGTTTTTCAGCCACTTCAATACCACAAACAGCCTAAACCCCTCTTAACTTTCCCTCTCCATTCTCACTCGCTTCTAATTCCCTGCGTTACTCTAGATCTTCCTTAATTCAACCCTATTTTAGTCCATAGACTTCCCTAGTGGGCCAGTGCATTCTGCATTTGGCCACTAGAGGGCGTCCCCACCCCTCTGTTATTTGCCTTTTGCTTTACTCACTCTTTGCTTTTCTCAGTTTTTATTCTTACTTCTCTCTCTCTCCCCTATACCTTACTACCCTTCTCTACCTGTTATATACATATATACATACTACATCCAGAAGCCCTACTTACCCTGCTTCAACTTACTCTTCTGTAATCTTTGCTCCACTGATTGGCTCTCAATCTTCTTCTGGGTTCTTCCCGCTCCGTTCGCCCTTCGGGCTCACTCCGCTCCCCTACCCTGCCCCCAAATCTCACCCGCCCCCAGCACCTCTACCTATATCCCTCTTGTAACCACACCCTCTTCCACTTTACACCAATCAACCTCCTACAACCTAGACACGCCCTACTCCACCCTATTACCTTCTTTAACCACACCCTCTTCTTTTCTACATTTTTCACCCACAACTCTAAACTCTCACTCTATTACTTGAACCTCTTTCCTCCACTACACCTACTCCAACTACCACACCCCTCCACCCCACATACTCCATACTCCCCACTATTTCTACAACTTTTACCATACTAACCTTGCATAATACTCCCTATAAACATATACAGAACCATTACAATACTATACAACAAAACAACCTAAATCAACATGCTCTTGAAACCTTCATCCATCTCTATTTTACTATTACTACTTCTTAAACTTTCATATCTTCACTACCTCACCCAACCCTGTACCCCCCACCACACACAATTCTATCACATAACTAACCATCTTAGTTCCCCTCTAACACATTCACACTCATCTATTTCTCCCCATCTTTACCCTATAAAACATCTCCTATCCTTCTCATACAAACTGCTCACCACTCAGAAAAACCTCATTCCCATAGCGACCAAGAACCCCTTTACAACCACAATAAAACCCAATCCTTTTATTAAACTACTACATTACCTTTCCAACCCTATCTTTCATCTGATTACCAGTCTTTTATCAGGTGATATCCATCCCAACCCAGGCCCCTCTACCTCCACCTCCACACACAAACCTATATTACTTACTGCTATAAACTCCCAAAGCATAGTCAACAAAGTCGCAACCCTCCATGCCTGGCTCAATCATAACAAACCTGACATCCTAGCTATCTCAGAAACATGGCTAAAACCCTCTATAAAAGACGCTGAAATAGTTCCAGCTAACTACTCTATTCTTAGAAAAGACAGGTCCCACAAGAAAGGAGGTGGAGTAGCCCTCCTATATTCATCTTCCTTACTAATTACTCCCTACAACAAACCTATCCCACAATTTAACAATGCTGAATTACTCATAACTCTCCTACAAGTTAATAAGCATAAAAATATATGTGTAGTATCCCTTTACATCCCCCCAGGAGAAAATATCTCCACATTTGAAGATATCCTCTCCTGGCTCTCTAACAACATCAGCAATGAAACCATAATCTTAGGAGATGTAAATATTAACTGGGCCTCCATCCAGTCACCAACTACCCCCCTTAACATCAACCTATATAATTTCTCCCAGCTTATCAACACTGTTACACACCCATCAAAAAAACTCTCTAGTGGCAGCATTCTAGATTGGATTCTAGTGTCACATCCCCATAATTTCTCAGACAGTGGTACTCTTCCCGACCCTCTAGGTGATCATTTGCCCACCTTCACTCACCGACTTCCCTGTATCATACACCACACCCACAATTACATTACTACCCGTAACCAAAAACTTCAACTCAACAACCTTTTTAAATTCTCTAAAAGCAGTAAACTGGAACAATCTACGGACACTATCCTTAGATGATGCAGTTGCTTACTTCAACTCAACATTCTTAGAAATACTAGACTCCCAAGCCCCCCTGCGGACAAAGAGAATAAAAACTAATTCTGCCCCCGGCTTACCAAAAACACACTATCAACCATGCGCCTTAGAGATAAAGTCTGGGGACTATATCAGAAAAACAATACCCCTGAACATCATATTGAGTACAAAACGCTTCGAAATAAAGTAAAGAAGTTTATTATCTCTGATAGACAAAAATACTTTTTTACACTCCAAAACAATAATAAAACAAATCCTCAAAAGTTTTGGAAAGGAATTTCTACCCTCCTTAATCCCAGTAAACCACACACCCCTACCCCAGACCCAAATGTCCCAGATTTAGACTTAGCTACTCAATTCAACTCCTTTTTCATTGAATCTATTAGCAAACTAACTTCCTCTTTCCTTAGTCCCACCTCACCATCTAATACACCCCCACCCTCTTCTGCAAACATTCCGCCTTTCACTATCACTCCTCCCTCCTTCCCATCTACTCACAGTCTATCCTCCAGCTCTTCTCCTACCCCAACTTCCACATCATCCTTACCATCCTCCAACTCTCTTTCTCCACACTCAGCTTTATTTTCACTAAAACCAATACCCACTTCTACTATAAAGAAACTCCTTCAGAAATTGAAGCCATGTACGAATGCACCTGATAACATTCCCTCTTACTTCCTAAGTATAGCTGCTGAAGCAATTGCCTATCCTATAAGCATTCTAATTAACTGTTCCATCCATGAATGTACAGTGCCCCAACTCTGGAAACAAGCCTTCATCATTCCTCTGCATAAAGGAGGTAACAACTGTAACGTCAACAATTTCCGACCCATTGCTATCCTGTCCCCCATTTCTAAACTCCTAGAAAAATGTGTCCAACTCCAACTCTTACCACATCTCTTAGATAATAACCTTCTAACCCCTACTCAACACGGGTTCAGACCAAATCATAGCACTATGACAGCCCTACTCTCCTATCTTGAGACTGTTAATAAAGCACGTGACTCTGGCCAAATTGTCTCCACCCTACTACTTGACCTCTCTAAAGCCTTCGATACTATCTCACACAGCCTGCTCTTAACTAAACTTTCACAACTTCACCTCTCTCCCTCCTCCGTGAGCTGGTTCTCTAGCTATTTATCAAATAGATTCCAAGCTGTAAAATGGAAAAAGGCCACTTCCTCCTTTTTTAGTACCCCTACCGGAGTTCCCCAAGGCTCCATTCTTGGTCCCCTTCTTTTCAATATATTTATAAATGACTTCCGCAAATCCATTCCATTCTCTAATATCATCCAATATGCAGATGATTCTACCATTATCTGCTCAGATACATCTCCCTCTATGCTCCAAAAGCTTACACAAGAAGCTTTTTCAATTACTGAACATTGGATGAAAATAAACCACCTAGCTCTCAATGCCTCCAAAACTAAACTAATGGTATTTACCCCCTCAAAAACTACCCCTTTCGATATGAACACATTCTCTATTACTAGCGAAAATAACTCTTCCTTGGAACTGGTGTCTGAAACCAAGTTACTTGGTGTCCAAATTGATAACCAGTTTAACTTCAACTCCCATCTATAACTAAATATAAAAAAAACCATCAAAAACTAGGCATGCTCTATCGTCAAAATCAGTACCTCACATGCTCCTCTAAAATCACTCTCTCCTCTTCTTTTCTTATCCCCTCCCTTCTCTATGGAGCTCCTCTGCTAACCAATCTTCAGTCCTCTCTAAAAAATCAACTTTCTTCATGCTATAACAAAATCGCTAAGTTCGCAAACGGCCACAGGTCCTCCACCCACCACTGCACCTCTCTCCAAAAACTAAACTGGCTTGAGTTACCTAATCAACTCAACTACACTCAGTTAACTTTAGCCCACAAGCTCATTCTCAACCCATCTCTCTGTCCCTCCCTGTCCTCCGCCTTCAGGATGCACCTACCCAATAGGGCTTTAAGGTCTAACAATCAAAACCTATTAGAAGTACACAAACCAACTCGTCCTCCAGACAAAAACTTACTATCCTTTAACCTAGCTCGTCTCTGGAACTCACTCCCACCATCGATTCGCACTACTCTCAATCATAACATGTTTAAAAAATCTCTTCATATGTATCTAAGGTCCCAGTGGGAATGCTCTTGCTCCCACCCCTCATAAAAGGCCAAATGGGAATGCTCTTGCTCCCACCCCTCGTAAAAATATGGTATTTACATCTTCCTTCACACTCATGTTACCTGATTGTACCTTATAAGCTTTTGTTCCTTACAAAATAACCACTCTGTATGTGTAAAGTAACATCACTCTTCTCTAAATAGTATTGCTTGAATTCCTAAAGTTTGAGTTTTTTTTTTTTTAAATATTTTGAGTATTGTTTGTATGTTTCCTGAAGCTTCAACTCATATGTTTGTATCTTGTACTATTGTATTTATCATGTTACTGTTTGTACCTAGTTTGTTATTGTTTTTTGGAGCTTTTCTCCCCAGGACTCCATTGAAAACGGGTTCTTTTTGGCCCAATGGACTATCCTGGTAAACCAACTGCAAATAAATAAATAAATAAATAAAATAAAATGTTTGTACAATCCCCAGTGCAACAATCTTGCTACATTATTATACCTTTCAGTATACAGTCTTTCTGCCTTTAGTATGTCACAACGAGCAACGAGGTGTGCGAATGTTTCCAATTCTGTTTTACAAAACCTACATTTGTCTGTTTCTCCCATATGTTCAAAAGACTTTGTAAACCATCGTGTACGCAGACCACTATCTTGGGCCACCAATATTAACCTTTCATCTCTTGGTTTGAATTCGCTCCCCTTAACCATTCCTGCATTCGTTCCTGATCAACATGAGGTTCTTCCAGAAGTGTTCTATACTTGCAACTATATTTATGCATTTTCCACATTTCTTGCCCTCTCATATGGTTCTTCACCGTATATTCTTTCTTTTGTTTTTTGGCACATTCAGTTGCTGCCTGATTTTTATCTACTCCTGGTTTGATTTCCATTCCTGCCTAACGTCAATATGTTTCTGCTAGATATATAAGCAGAGAAGTCATCTTAGATTTATTCTCCTCATGTTTCAAAACTTTCACTATGTTTGGATCTTGTGAGGTCAGCAGATATGTGTGGAGTCCAACAATTGCAGATCTATACATGTAATCACTTTCAAAGAGGCCCCCGCCCCCCCTTCTGAACAGGGAATATATAATCTTGGTATGCACTGATTTTTATAAATCATTTGGTGAGCATGAAGCATCCTTCTTGTTTTCCTGTCTAATCTATCCAACACATTTCAGGGCCAGTCTCCAAAACTGTAAGTTAGGACAGGAAGAGCAAATTGGTTTATAGCATGGATTTTGTTGCTAGATGTCAACCCTGTTTTCAGGATTAATTTAAGTCTTCTAAAGTATTCCTTACTAAGTTTTATTCGTATTTGCCCATGTTTTATTCTTGACCCTTCATCAATTCCCAAATATTTATACACTCCCTCTTGCTCAAGTTCATTTATATCACATTCTTGTCCCAAACTGATGTTTTCTTGGTGCTGCAGTTTTCCTGCTTTAAAGGTTGCTTTTGCACATTTATCAAGACCAAATGATATTCTTATATTATCTGAAAAGGTTTTGACAACTTGCAGTTGTACTTTCAGTTCCTCATCTGATGAGCTATACAGTTTTAAATCATCGATAAAGAGAAGGTGAGAAATCTTTACACTTTGTTGTTTTCTAGGAGCCAAATTATAGCCATGGCCTAAGCTGTAAGGGCAAGGCAGAATAGCAGCAGTGACAGAGAGTCACCCTGTAATATCCCCCTTTGAATTGTTATCCCTGGGATAATAATTTGTCCTTTATCATGGCTTAATTACAAAGTGGTCTGACACTGTTTCATGGTCACTGTAATGTAGCCAATCAGTGCAGTGTGTATCTTATACATTTTTAAGCACTCTTTTATCCATGAATGTGGGATAGTATCAAATGTTTTTTTGTAGTCAATCATGCCATACTTAGATTCTTCCCCTTTTTACAGTTCTCCACTATGACTTTATTTAACAACAAATGGTCCTGTGTTCCATATGACTTTCTTTTATTGCCCTTTTGTTCTACTGCCATCATTGAGTTTTCTTCTAAATGACTAAACTTTGTCGGCAACAATTTCTGTGTATAGTTTATATGTCATTGGAAGGCAAGTTATTGGTCTATAATTTTTAGGGTAGCTTGCAGATTCACTCTTAAGTAGGAGCATTGTTTTTCCTTTAGAAGTGTGACTATGCTCTCAGAATCCATTAATTCTTTCACAGCCTACCCATTCACCAGTCCTGTGCATTTGACTAATTCAGTAGCAGCACACACATTCTGCTGATTCTGCTGTTCTTTTACCACATTCCATTGCCACAGTTTCATTATCAACATGTTGCTTAGAAATCACATTTGGAAAGGCAAAGCGTTTCCATTACTAGTAGTCTGATTAAAAATCAAAGTGTTTAGATACACTGTTACTAAATAAAAATATTTTAAAAATGTGCTCCTTTTCTCACATCTAAAACATACTACTTCAGTCGCTGAAAATTTTCTGGATGTTCAGAGATATCTACCAATTTTTAGTTAAAGGCTTAGGTTGCTCAATTCCAAACAATGCGCCATTATTTTCTAATCTTTCAATTAGCGCAGCCAATTTATCAGTACTTTTATAGTTACTCTGAAAAGCTCAGTTACATAAAACGTGGAACTGTCCAGTTGAATATGTCAACAGTTAAAATATCCATAATTTTGTGTTTACTACTTACTTCTGGTTGTAGCCATAATTTTAAACATGCTTTAGATCAGACATTTGCGCTCTTCCCATTTTACTTCTGTTAAATATAAAGTTGCGGAACTTTATGCTTTGTGTTTCCGAAGTCATATCAACTCTGGCTAACAGTTCTTTTTCCAAGTTTGTGATAATCCAAAAAAAAAAATCTGTACCTTCCATGTCTTTGACTGCTTCCCATATCAACTGGGAAGGCAAAATCTTTGTCCAGTCAGACTAAGCCTAATTCTCCCAGGTAGCATACCTCTTAAAAGTTATAAGCTATGATCAGCATCTTTGTCTTTACTGAGTTCCTTTACTAGTTCATAGTAATTACTAGGCTAGCTGACCTTGGGGGCCATTTTAAGCCTTGCCAATTTCTCTTTTGGTGCTTGAATTAACCTATCCCATTCGGTGTTACATTGGCCTTACCCATCCCATAGTTGATAATTATATATTACACCTAGTAAGAATAACTGGAATCATACCATAGCTAATTAGAGGGACCCACGCATGGGATAAAACATTTAGGAGCTGCATTTGTCCATTAGTAGTACAAGGGGCATGTTTTGTTTGAATATGGACATGGAAGAGCTTTATATCAGATGGGGAGTCTGTTCCAGAGCAACAGTATTCTCTGCAAGATATACTTGTCCATCAAAACTGTTCAGATGATACTGCAGAAGAGGTTTAGATCCCTAGACTGATTATTTCTGATACCATTTGACTTGCCAATGTGCACTAAAACCATCAGTACTAAGTCAATGGGTGCCTTGTATACCAGGTACAGGTTAACTCTTAACAGTCTGTAGAATACAGAGCACAGTGACAGGGCTTTGAGTTGATCTATGTAAGACATACTGTTTAGGCCTTATACCTTTGTAGTAAGATATCTCTGTGTATAGAGAGATATATGCCAAAGGTGGCAATATTCTCAATGACTGGCCTAATGAGAGCTGAGTAAAGACGGACAATAACCTTAGACAATGCAACCTAAATAAGCTCGAAACCTGCTACAACAAAATCGCCAAATTCACCACAGGGGCTTTCTACCGTACTCACCACTGTCTCTCACTAGCAGAACTGGGCTGGCTAGAGCTCCCCCACCTCCTTCAATGGTACCAACTCTCACTCGCCCAAAAACTAATAAACCAACCACTAAAAGTCCCATCCCTCCAGAATCTACTCCAACCCTACATAACCACAGGACCACTAAGATTCAGCCACAAAAACTTCCTACAGGTCACAAGAGCCAATAACTCTGCTGGAGAAGCATTATTCTCCTACACTATAGCCAAACTCTGGAACTCCCTCCCATCCTCAATTACCTCTGTAACTTCTTACACCCACTTCAAATCCTTACTAAAATCACACTTAAAAACTTGCCAGATATGCCCTTGCAACCCCCCCCCTCTAATACCATCCACTCCACCCACCCACTACCTCTCTTAGCCCCCTATCAAAAACCTACTCTTAGCAAGCTTGGCTTCTCATGTTCCCAGCTACCTACCACATAATACTAACTTCTTGTAGTAACAATTGTTAATGGCTATTATGTACCTCAAAAACAATTGTATCAATTGTTCACTGATGAATCTCAACTACATTTGTAACCATGTTTAGTATATGTCACCATATTTTAAAATTGTACTGTGTTCTACAGCTGTTTTACAGCTATGTTTTATTCTTGTCTTACGTCCTCAGCTGGACTAATGTCTATATTTAAATGCTATGTTTTTTAACTGTATAATGCAAGTAATACTTAATGTAGAGCTTTTCTCCCCGGGCCTCTGCTGAAAACGGACCTGTGTCCAGTCGGACTCTCCCGATCAACAAATGTAAATAAATAAATAATGATACCACAATCTAGACACAAGCTGTTTATAAGATGTGCAGTGTAGAAGGACTTTCTTAAAACAATGGACACGTCGATTTTATGTTAGGTCACTGTCGACATAAGTTCCTAAACTATGAACACCTGGGTAAACTCTTAGGGGCATATTGTCAATGTGGTAGTTCCCTGGGGTAGATGATTTCCCAAAGGATACGATAATTATTTTTTGTCATTTAGTTTCAGACCATGATTTTGGCACCAGTTATTTATTTGGAACAAACCTTCCTGAAGGATGGCTAAGTCATTTGGGGATTCAATGAATGCTCCTAGCTTGTAGTCATCTGAAAACTTAGTCACCCACAGGCTTTTGGTATAGGCTTTTACTTCACTGAAGTAAATGCCAAACAGGAGAGGTCCCAGCACAGAACCCTGGGGGACTCTACTAGTAACTGGTCTTACTGTGGAAGTAATTCCCCCATTTTGATTTCTTGCATCTTATCTGTAAGACAGTTCACAATCGAATTAAGTGTTTTCTTTTTAAGGAGTGGTCAGCACAGCACTGTCGCCACCTCTGAAACAGCTCCTCTTATGAAAGGAGTCACCCCGGGATCCACTTTAGGCCCTCTGTTCTTTTCCATATTTAGCAACAAACTCCCATCTGATCATCCCTGAAATACCTCTAATTCTTTATGCTGATGACAAGGTTATCTACAGGTCATACAAATCCCACTGTTATGCAAACTTAGCTTCAAGATGACCTCCACACCCTCAACCCGGGGCTAATAGGCCAGAAACATATACTCAATCCTTCAAAAACAAAAACAATTCCATTGGAGCCAACCAAAAAATAGTCAAAGCAACTCCCTTTCTTAATATCAAACATGTTAACAATACCACTATAGAAACTACCACATCCTTAAAATACCCTGGCATTTGGATAGACCAATGTCTTAACTTTCAAGTACACATTCAAAACATATGCACAAAGATCGACACACTACAGTTCTGGGTGAACAAATTATCACCTCTTCTGTCGAAGACAGACAAAACTCCCATAGGCAAAGGCATATTTTTATTTCATCTTGAATATGGACTACCCATTATAGCTGCAGCCTCAGAGAAAAATGCCACCACCTTACAAACCATCTCCAATGAAATCTGCTGGCTCATTACTAACTCCCTCAATAATAAACACCACTAACTCTCGCCAAAACTTATGTGATCCTATTCACCCAGGTTGTGCCTGCAAATGGTCCACTGAAATCACTGCACTACCCAGGTAAACAAATATATATAAATAAATAAACTGAGCAAATAAATACAGAACTGGAAAGTTTCTTCAGTTAATTTCAGTTTATTTACAGTGAAAATTTTAAAGCAAATTAATTTTCAACCAAAAAAAAAAAAACAAGCACACCTTTGCATAACATATTCTTGGTTGCTTCCATACTTCTATTTCTCAGGAAAACCAGTGAGGATTCTAGCTTGGCTGAGTTTTTCCTTCCAGCTTTAAACAGAGTGGTTTGTTTATGTAACCTTTTCTAACCTTTGCTTGGATGTTGTTTGGGATATTTTGCATGCACCTTGTTTATGGGCATCAGTTAGGTTTTAAGCTCCGTGTTTCTAAAATACTGCCAAACAATCCACTTATGCTGCACTGACGAGGTCACAAAAAGTCCAAAACATGGCATGTCGCTAGTGGGGTTTGGCTTTATTGGCCTGAATGTACTCATAACGACTTATTAAGACTTAAAAAGTTAAAAGTCATGGGCAATCGCAAAGCCATGTAGCTGAAACACTGGTATGTCCTTTAAAGGGGTCACTTGCATTTATCGTATGAGCCTCCACTGGAGGAGGTTTAAGGTACTATATAAAGAAGATTCTAACTTGGCTGAGTCTTTCTTGCAGTTTTTACTGAGTGATTTGCCTGTGTATGCTTTTCATCCTTTGCTTGGATGTTATTTACTTCTAGGATTTAAGCAAAGTTATGTTTATTTGATCAGCAGGGATAGAACTCCTTGATAGCAAACTACTCGTATCTTATGTCAGCTCCCAAGCTAACTCCAGAAGCTTCAGCTTTCCTTTGCAGTTTCAGTACATTTATGAGAATTATATATCTGCTTTTATTTTCTCTTTCTAGTTTGTCTTATTTAATTGTTCACTTTGTTTAGTTTCTCTACCACCTCAAATGGTCACTGCCATCTTGCTAAGAACATACTTTCAACTACAGGAACTAATACTAACTTGTTTACCCTATTTTAAAATCCTTAAATCTAGTACTTTTATTATACATATATTATATTATATATTATTTTTATATATTATATACTTTTATTATTTAATATATTTATATTTGTATTATACTTTATTTTTTAATATTATAATAATATTTTATTATTACATCTCTTGTGTCCACTGAGTATATTCCTTAACTGTTGTCAGAATAATTTAACAGATCTTGTAAGTGTACAAAGCATTACATCACAATTGTAAATGTTTTCCTCCTCTCATATGTCCTTTCCTATATCAAGCAAACCTCGGGGATATATTCCCTAAAGAAACTCAGGGCAAGTCCTGTTGATTTTCTGCACTTCTTTTACTGCAAAAATGAGGCAGGATAGTAACTGAAGCAAAGTCCTTGCCATCTTGTTCTATAGCAATATTTAGTATAGACTTTGGAGTTTTACTAGTATTCCACCAAACCATAAGTCTGAGAGTTCTGAGAGTTAACTGTTTACTTTAAAGCATTAGCAAAACTGGTGCATTGCCCTGGACATAAATGGGGTTTCCCCTGGTCTGTGAGTATTAATGTTGCACCTCCTACCCTGAAAAATAACAGTAATTCTTTCTATATTAATTTAAGACTGACATTTTACAGAGGTACTGCTTCAGAAAACATAGTAGCATAGTCAATAATTACAAAATCTATTAGTTGCCATTACTCCATTTTAATAATCAACATGCAAGACTCATAACTAGCCACTCAATTGGGACTTTGAAAAATAGGCACACTAGTATCAGCAACTTCTGAACCCATGATATGGTGCCATCTTTTGTCATCCCAGACAAGCGGTACAATAGCTCTCAATGTCTTCCATTACACTGGGCCAATAAAACTCAGATAAAATTCTAGTTTTGGCTTTGTCCATCCTCAAGTATCCTCCCAAAATATAGTATGCGCCAGTTTCATCACAATTTCTTCACAAGTGTTCTAAAAGATTTTGGGACTGATATATGGTATCATATTGCTTCTTTGCCTTTGTTTACTCTGTACAACATGTCCTTCAACTCAACATAAGGTTATGGGAAGGGGGCCAGTCTAATCATCTGTTTTTCCTTCTGCTCTGACTATATTTTCTCCAGCTCAGATTTACATATCATCTTCCTACCATAAAAATAATTATTGTAAATCAGGATAATTTTCATCAGTACCCTGACATAAAGTAGCGGGTATAGCCTCTTCACCTTTGAATACAGATATCAGTGTTTATTCTTCACTTATTTCTTCCTCTATAAAAAGGCAGCTCATATCAATGACTGTTTTCAGTTTAGGCAATTATTTTCCTTTTACATTATTAGCATTTGACTAGCCCTCTGGTTTGACATTACATAATGATACTTAGGACTCTGTTCAGGCTTTCCTTCTTTTCTTAGTGTTTCTTTTTTTTTTTTTTTTTTTTTTTTTTGGCTGTGGCTGGAATCTTCTGGCAAAGTTCCATACATTGCCCTATGGATTTTTCTCTTTCGTTTTCTGTACTGAATTCTTTTGTTAATTTATCAACTGGAGTTTTCTGATAAGACTCATTAACAAGTTTCTAACAACACACATTTTATATCCCTTCCAGCTAAAGCCAGAGGCTAGCTCTTCTTTAAGTTTCTACAGTTATCCCTTTCTCTTTATCAGGGCTGTGTATTTTTAACTGTGTGACATGCTGCTGCCCCCACCCATTGTTCTAAGGGTATATTAAGGACTGTGTATTCTCAGTAGTCTGTTGGGCTGCTTCCCCTTCCATCTCATTAGGGGTGTTTTCTGATAACAGCATATATAATTGCACTTCCTTCCATCAATCTGCACAGTGGCCTAAAGTGAGGGAAGTTTTGACCAATTATGACATATGTTAAATTAGTACCAAAGCCATAAGATGTACTACTTTACTCAAAAGAGTTTGTATTTTTAAATTTATTATGCGACATACCTTCTCAAAACTACTGACAAACAAGTGAAAAGGGGGAGGTGTAAGTAATATATGTTTATAGGCAGAAGGGTCATGTTCCCAGAATCTAGTAGTCCTTTGAATTCCTTCCGGTTCATTAATACCATACATTTGACTAGCCTGATAGTCACATAGAGACAATATGTTAATTTTAATATTCTAGCAGTTATCTTATCACATTCTACTGGGACATATTTGTTATCAGTTACTTAAAAAAATCACATTTTTCGACAGGAACTGGATTTACATTTTAACAGCAACATGTTGATTATACATAACATTTTTGTTAAGTACAGAATTCTCATTATTATTTAAACAATATTTAGAAGTGTGTCTAATCTTTCCACGTCTAAAGCATATTATTTCAGGCACTGACTTTTTTGTCTGCTCGCAGACATAATTACACACCTTGTCAGAGACTTAGTTTGCTAAATTTTTTTAGAGTTTCATTTGTTGGTAACCTTTCAATTAACACAACCAATTTATCAGTACTCTTATGGTCATTCTGAAAAGTTAATTTATACAAAATTACTTTAGAGTATTGTTTGAATTTTATCAAGTGCTAAAATGCCTTACTGTTCATCTCTGTTTCTAATTAGAGTTTAAATATGCTTCAGATCAAACATTTCTGTTTTTACTATTTTACTTGAACTAAATGTCCAATTTAGAAATTTCACTGCTTGCATTTCAAAAGGCACACCAGCCCTAGCTAGTTCTGTAATGTTGTATCGTATCTTTTGGCTTTTCCCGGTTAGGGGTCGCCACAGCGGAACTCCGGTCTGCTAATGATTGGCAGTAGATTTTTACGTACTGAGTTGCCAGCCCTGACGCACAACCTTCAACGAAGGTACGCCCATTCACACATGTCTCCACACAGAAGACGCTTTAGCTAAGAATCGAACAAGACAACATCTTACTGTGAGGTGGCAATGCTACTGCAGCACCGTTCTGTAATAGACCATATAAATCAGTTACTTCCATGTCATATATAGGCCTTGACTTCTTCCTTTGTAAGCTGTGAAAATAACATTTTTTATCGCAGTGGGTAGTCAGTACAGGGGCTATCATATTCATTTGTCTCTGTAGAATAAGTAAATGTTTATCAACAGCCTCACCTCTTTCCTGGAGGTTCATTCTCCTCTCCTGGAGAGCTATTGCATGTTATCCCAACTTTGTGTTGGTTTGCAACAAGAGTTTCTCCAAGTTTTACAAAAAAACATAGTAGTTCACATACAGCATAGAAGAAAAGTTTCTCTCTCTCTCTCACTCTCTCTCTCACTCTCACGTGCCTACTTTTCAGGTGGGGTAATTATCTGAAAATGTTTCTGTATGTGAAGGCAGAGATGCAGGAATGGGAAAAAGAGCATAATTTGGTATATACTGACCAAACTGTGCCATCATTTTTAACCAGTGTAACATATATAGGTTTACGGGTAAGTACTAGGCTATCTACTCTTGTGGGTCATTTTAAGCTTAGCCAATTTTCCTCAAGGGCGAGAATCAAAACCTGTACTTTGTGTTTATGAGGTAAACTCCTTAACCATTATGCACCAACCCCAGTGAGCACAGTTTCTTCAAGTTAAAATACATGTGACGCCCGTGCACTGGCCCAGCAATCAAGGAACCTCAATCCTCACCACTAACACCAGTGAGGGGGGGTCCATATAGGGAAAGGATAATAAATACACACACAGTAAAGTACAATTTCCTTTAAGAGCACACAGATATCACAGTCAGTCTGGGGCTGGTTTCTCCCTTTCTCTTCAGGTCCCCAAAAAGACTCCCCACTGGCACAGCTATAGAGTCCAGATCTCAGCCTAGTGGGCAAGCTAAAACCTCCAGTACCTTCTCTGTCCAACCACTGCTTTGTGTCTCTGTCCAAGTAGCTGACATACACACACATACTGTGAGATAAGAGTTATATACAACCACGCAGACACGCCTGGGGAAGGCTGGCACGTGTTCTCCAGCTGTGCCCCTTTTATCCAGACTATATAGTAGAACCACTTGCCACCACCCACTAATATTTATCAGCTACTAAAAGGCCCTTATGAAAGGGTGTCCAATTATACAGTGCAATATTATTAGCCAAATGGTAAGTGCAACTGAACAGTCAAGGCTTATTGGAGTGGCTTGGCCAGTATCACTATATACATGCAGTGTACTCTAGAGCTTAAATTATCTCTACACAAAACAGCCACAGTTGAAAGGTTTAAAAATATTTAATAATAAATAATAAAAACACGACAATACTTCTTACTACACAGTGCTAGTCAAGAGTTCAGAGATCACAGAGAAATACTTAAAATAATACAGTAGAAAAGTTCTGACATCAATACAGAAAAAAACAAATCTAATCTTCCTAGTTCCTAGCTATATCTAAGAGAAAATACAGTTCTAAAATAAACGTACATATAGAACACAGGCGGTGCTGGTGAGTTGGATGTTCTCAAGACAAATGCTCAAATCCCCTCATTCTTTCTGTCCTTAAATTGATAACACAGTACACTGATTCATTTCAGATTACATAATTTCTTTCTGGTTCCCAGGCTAACAGAAACTCAGAGGTTAATAGCCCTTTTGATCTTGCAGCTGGTCAGGAAGCCAGAGCAATAAAATAAATTATACATGTAAATTCTAGCCATTAACTCTTTCCTCAAAACAATATCAAAGAATTTCACAATGTTTGACTTATCAGCTTTCTTACAGCAGAGTTCACTGTTTTTTCACATTTAAGAGAACACGCCTATGGCTTACATTAATATTTACAAACGACAAAATTATCTACAAAATTCTATTTGGCTAGGCTGGCAGCCTTCACCTATCTTCACAAAAAATTTACAGTTTATTTACAGTGGAAAAGCATGCTTCTCAAGTGTACCTCTTTATGAGGAATGTACCTCATTTGGGGGTGTTAAAAAGTTCACATTCCACGAAGTTCTACATTGAAAGGGTCTGCCACACATTCAGTGTTAGAAATTTTTTAACTGATCTTCATGGCAAATAGAAATTAATCATATTAATTCACTAAAAGATTTTTTTATAAGTAAAACAAGCATATTTTAACCATCTTATTACCTTCTTGGTTGAAGTTGTTAGTAACCCATGAGTACATGTTCCACATTTTGCTCATTTGTTTCACATTACGAGGGCTAGTGTTCCTTATTTTGGAGATGGAAGGTTGAGAGCTGTGTGAAAAAGAAATAATCAAAGTTCATTTTCAACTTAAAAGAAAACAAGTATACTTTTGTTTAACATATGTCTAGCTACTTACAATTCAGCTGCGTGTGTGTGTGTGTGTGTGTGTGTGTGTGTGTGTGTGTGTGTGTGTGTGTGTGTGTGTGTGTGTGTGTGTGTGTGTGTGTGTGTGTGTGAATCCAGAAGAGAACCACTAGAAAAAATCAACAGAATAGAGGGGAAGGGATGTGACCAGGGATTAGTGTAGCTGGAACTTTTGTTGCCTGAAACCAGAACAGGCAGCAAGGCATGAATAAGAATCACATCAGGAATATATAAAAAGTGATACTGAACAGAAAAGACAGAAGGAGGAGGGGAAACTGATGCCAAATTGCAAGAACTAAGTATTCTTTAAATCTACAAAAGTACTTGACAGAGAGGATTCTAGACCCATAGAATGGCTGGTGGAAAGGGAATCCACAGAAGCTTTCAAAAAGGCATGTGGATTGGATAAGGTGGAGGAAGGGATGAAGGGGATGTTAAATGCACTTATCTTAGACTATATAGACGTAACAGCACCTTAATCCATCAAGCTAATGTAATGAAAATAGAAATGAAGATGATACAGCTAAGACAACACAGCAGAAACACAGATATATTAGTTGGCAAAATAATAATAATAATAAAGGGCATTAGAGTCACATTCAAGGACCACCTAAATGCAGCACACCAGATACTCAAATACACAATGTGAAAAACCAGCAATAGAAAATACTTACTCTAGTTGACAGCTAAACTAAAAGGACCAGAAAAGACATTAAGAAAGACAAACATTACGTGCCTTACAAACTGGGTATCAATTAAAAATGAGACAAAACAATATCAGCAAAACTCTGATAGAGGAGTAAATAATTTTAGTACATGGAATGCCATGACCATGCTTCTGTGATGGGGGAATAGGTAAACTTTTGTTAAATACCCAATATTATTAGCACTTACAGGGTCTTGCATTAGCAATAAATAGTGGACTGTGCTGGCCTGCAAAGAACAGCGGAAGAAGGTAAAAGTGCTTTAAAAGCTGTTAGATACTTTACTGTTATCACACTTATAAACAAAACACATGTCAGATCAAAGTGTCTAATATCTTTTAAAGTCCTTCGTTATTCAGAAGTACACTTTGTTTCTGCCGCCTGTATGTCTGGCAGTGTCAAGTGTTTTACTGGCTTTTAAAAGGCTTTGAAAAACAGTAGGTAAAACACTTCATGCTCCTATGCTTTTTTCTTTTCTGTAACTAGTAGTACATGGAGCGAATAAATAATCCATGCATTACAATGAATTATGATTGGGTCTGACTGAATATAGCCCTTATTATGTGTTCTCAACAAGGATGCAAAGATTCTTCTCTTGAGCTTCACTCTCGAGATGAGTTTCTTGGCATCCATGTCTTAAACATATAAGTTGAGTTATGATTGGAAACCAGATTGTAATACTCTATATCTGTGTTGGAAAGACATGCATCTAATTTTATCTGCCACTTGAGCTCTAAAAATTCTAAAAAGCCATCGTCAGGATCACCCTGTGGACCCAAATCAACTTGTTCTAATACACAAAATTTAAAGGAGTGTGTCCGATGTGCTTTAACGTGCTTATATAAGGCATTGGTGTCTTTATTATTATGGATATCATAATCATGTTGATATATCCTTTGTCTGAGGGTTCTGACCATCTTCTCCATGTAGTAACCATCACATGCCATGCAGGTTGCGATATAGACTACCCCCTTAGTGCAACAATAATGCTTTTTGTGTGTCATGATTTTACCATAGCTCCTGGCTTTAACTGAATTGGTGTCCGATATAAATGGACATTGTCCACACCTCCCACATTTGAAAGTTCCACCTGGTCCTGACATTACCTTTTTCCTCACCACCAGCCCTTTCAATGAAGTACCTTTTTTGTATACCACTAGTGTTTTTCCCCCCAACTTTTTGTTAATCTTATCATCCATGCAAAACATAGTCCAAAAATTGTAAATGATGCCTCTAAAATTAAAAAAATCTCTAGTGAAGGGGAGAACACATGCCCTACTGAAATTGTCAGTTCTTACCATCCCAGAAGCTCTAGTCAAACCTGCGGGATTTTCTAAAAGTGTAGTATAAGTGCCACCAGCTCTTTTTGATTTTACTTCGTCAGCTATGTTATTGACAAATTTAAAAAAGTAACCTCTTTTCCGCAACATCCCCATTAGGATGTCATGTTCTCTAATAAAATCATCTTGTTCAGAGACCATTCTGGCCAATCTCACATACTGACCCTTGACTAAGGACTTCTTCTGGTGCAGAGGGTGGCAACTCTCAAAATGTAACAGAGAGTTGGAGTAGGAGGGTTTCCTAAACAGATGTGAGGTGAACTTACCCTTGGAGTGGTCCATCTTGATGGTGACATCCAGATAATTCAATGTCTCATAGTCCTTGGTCATGGTAAATTTCAAAAATGTTATAGTACTGTTGATATAAGTGAAGAACCTATTCAGGTCATCCTCACTCCCATGCCAAAATAGGCCATATCATCCAAGTACCATCCATATAGTACCCACATGTCCTTGAATTCAGAATTCACAATATAGAGATCCTCCCACTGGGCTAGTACTATGTTAGCAAAAAGCGGCGCACAGCATGTGCCCATTGCCACCCCCAGCACCTGTTTAAATATATGCCCCTCAAAGATGATAAAATTGTGGTCCAGGACCATCTCCATACAGGACCTGATCGTAAGGATGGTGTCATGGTTTAATGAACTGTTCTCACATAAATATTCATAAAACCATTCCAGCCCAATGTCATGGGGAATTACAGAAAAGAGGTCACAAATGTCAATGGTAACCAAGATCAAGTGCTCGTGGTACATTTTGTTCTTTATTTTAGAAAGAAAATCCCAGGAATCCTTAATAATCAGGTCTCTGTCATCCAGAATATGTTTAACTGTGCTGTCAATGTACTTGGCCAGACTAAAGGTTTTAGATGCTTTTGCATCGACAATCGGTCGTAAAGGGGGATTGGGAATACTTTTATGGATTTTGGAGATTCCAAATATAGTAGGAATCCTAGGATGTTTTGTCTCTAAAAATTTGAAAGTTTCCTAAGTGATTTGTTCATTCAATAGTAGTTGTTCAGTGTCTAAATCGATACATCTATAAACTATGTTCGACTCATTTTTGGAAACCTCAGTGTAGGTGTCACTATACATTAATTCAGTAATTTTACTGTTGTAATCACAAACATCCATGATAACTATTCCTCCTCCCTTATCTAGTTTCATGATCCTAATTTCATCATTGTCTAAGATATTATGGAGCAATAATCTTGCTTGACTTGTTAAATTGCTTGCCCCATCTTTGTCCAAGAAGTGTTGATTAGTAGAAACCACTTTCCTAAATTATTTTTCAACAATAAGTGAGGTCAGTCAAAAACCAATCAGTAAAAACAAAATGAAAACTCCAGCAAAGCTAGAACTTCCACTGTGACCTCCCAAACCTCTTGTATCAGAGGCACATGGGATATATGAAAATTATCCTTATGAACATCAGGTGTTTCAGCTAATTAGTGATACTGAATGCCCATGACTTGTTTTGTCGTTTTAATGGACAATTTCAGGCCAACAAAGCCAAACCCCACTAGCTGTGGATATGCATATTTCGGCCTTGTTATTACCTCATCAGCATAGCCCAAGCAGAGCATTTGATTAAGCATTAGAAACATAGGGCTGTTATACCCAACTGATGTCCATTATCATTAGGGTCACTGCAAAAATATCCCAAACAACAATCTGAAACAATAAGTGAGAAGGTCACTGAAAAACCAAACAGTAAAAACAAAATGAAAACTCCAGCAAAGCTAGAACTTCCACTGAGTGACCTCCCAAACCTCTTGTATCAGAGGCACATGGGACATATGCAAATGATCCTTATGAACATCAGGTGTTTCAGCTAATTGGCGATTCTGAATGCCCATGACTTGTTTCGTCATTTTAATGGACAATTTCAGGCCAACAAAGCCAAACCCCACTAGCTGTGGATATGCATATTTCGGCCTTGTTACGACCTCATCAGCACAGCCCAAGCAGAGTGTTGACTAAGCATTAGAAACACAGGGCTGTTATACCCAACCGATGTCCATTATCATTAGGGTCACTGCAGAAATATCCCAAACAACAATCTAAAACAATAAGTGAGAAGGTCACTGAAAAACCAATCAGTATAAACAAAATGAAAACCTGAAATTGTCCATTAAGACGACGAAACAAGTTATGGGCATTCAAAATCACCAATTATCTAAAACACCTGATGTTCATAAGATCATTTGCATATATCCCATGTGCCCATAAATTCTTTTTCACAAAGGGTCTCGTACAATTGTACTATTGGATGCATAGGGGGAATAAAAGTACTTGTTCTATTTAATGGACCAAAATTACCCTGCAAATTCAAGGCCCCATCCCCTGCCTGTGAGAAAAAAAGTGCCAAGTTCAACTTCCTGATGTATAATTTAAACTCCAAAATATTACTGACTAAGTCACTTCCAGTTGTTGGTACGAAATTGAGCCCTTTGGAAAACAATTCTGCCCAATCCATACTCACAGTTGCCTTACTATAATTGAAAATAGTGAAATCATGATCAAAATTTTTAACAATTTTACATACATTCGTCTCAATCTCTTCATGTCCATCATTGATCACCTCCAATATTGTTGTTGTTGTCTCCCCCTCCTCCATTGATTTTGACAGTTTACTTGTCCATAGCCCCCATTCCCTTGTCACCCCCCCCCCGATTCATTAATCGCTGGGATCTCCTAAGAGGAGGTGGTTCTAAAGGGACATTGTCAAATTCAACATCCCCTACATCATCCTCTTCATTAACTACATTTGCTTCTTCAAATCCCTCAGACCACCTAGCTTGTTGACCCTGAGGTGGGTCAGGGTATGCCCTTCCCGCATCATAGACAGTTTTGTCCCTAATAAGTTTTCTTTCTTTTCTTTTTGTCAAGTTCACCAGTTCATTGTCAACACTTTTAAATAAACTGTTAAATTCAGCCAATCTATGCTCAAATAATAGGTCATGCTTGATTTCAGTATCTAATCTATTAAAGTCTTTTAAAATAGCAGCCATTTTCTTGTTGCAGGGTAATTTTGGTCCATTAAATAGAACAAGTACTTTTATTCCTCCTATGCATCCAATAGTACAATAGTATGAGTCCATTTGTGAAAAAGAATTTAGGAAAGTGGTTTCTACTAATAAACATTTCTTGGACAAAGATGGGGCAAGCAATTTAACAAGTCAAGCAAGATTATTGCTCCATAATATGTTAGACAATGATGAAATTAGGATCATGAAACTAAATAAGGGAGGAGGAATAGTTATCATGGATGTTTGTGATTACAACAGTAAAATAACTGAATTAATGTATAGTGACACCTTCACTGAGGTTTCCAAAAACGAGTTGAACATAGCTTATAGACGTATCGATTTAGACATTGAACAACTACAATTGAATGAACAAATCACTTTGGAAACTTTCAGATTTTTAGAGACAAAACATCCTAGGATTCCTACTATATTTGGAATCCCCAAAATCCATAAAAGTATTCCCAATCCCATTTACGACTGACTGTCGATGCAAAAGCATCTAAAACCTTTAGTCTGGCCTAGTACATTGTCAGTACAGTTAAACATATTCTGGATGACAGAGACCTGATTATTAAGGATTCCTGGGATTTTCTTTCTAAAATAAAGAACGAAATGTACCACGAGCACTTGATCTTGGTTACCATTAACATTTGTGACCTCTTTTCTGTAATACCCCATGACATTGGGCTGGAATGGTTTTATGAATATTGATGTGAGAACAGTTCATTGAACCATGACACCATCCTTACGATCAGGTCCTGTATGGAGATGGTCCTGGACAACAATTTTATCACCTTTGAGGAGCATATATTTAAACAGGTGCAGGGGGTGGCAATGGGCACATGCTGTGAGCCGCGTTTTGCTAACATAGTACTAGCTCAGTGGGAAGATCTCTATATTGTGAATTCTGAATTCAAGGATATGTGAGTACTATATGGATGGTACCTGGATGATATGGTCCTATTTTGGCATGGGAGTGAGGATGACCTGAATAGGTTCTTCACTTATATCAACAGTACTACAACATTTTTGAAATTTACCATGACCAAGGACCATGAGACATTGAATTATCTGGATGTCACCATCAAGAAGGACCACTCCAAGGGTAAGTTCACCTCACATTTTTTTAGGAAATCCACCTACTCCAGCTCTCTGTTACATTTTGAGAGTTGCTACCCCCTGCACCAGAAGAAGTCCTTAGTCAAGAGTCAGTATGTGAAATTGGCCAGAATGGACTCTGATCAAGATGATTTTATTA
The DNA here is from genome assembly GCF_019279795.1 of Protopterus annectens. Lineage (NCBI taxonomy): Eukaryota > Metazoa > Chordata > Ceratodontiformes > Protopteridae > Protopterus > Protopterus annectens. The sequence goes on from NC_056746.1 coordinate 834,075,651, forward strand.
GAGAATGCAACGTCTTAATGGGGATGTTGCGGAAAAGAGGTTACCCTTTTAAATTTGTCAGTGACATAGCTGATGAAGTAAAATCAAAAAGAATTGGTAGCACTTATACTACACTTTTAGAAAATCCTGCAGGTTTGACTAGCGCTTCTGGGATGGTAAGAACTGACAATTTCAGTAGGGCATGTGTTCTCCCCTTCACTAGAGATTTTTTTTTATTTTTAGAAGCATCATTTACAATTTTTGGACTATGTTTTGTATGGATGATAAGATTAACAAAAAGTTGGGGGAAAAAACACTAGTGGTATACAAAAAAGGTACTTCATTAAAAGGGCTGGTGGAGAGGAAAAATGTAATGCCAGGACCAGGTGGAACTTTCAAATGTGGGAGGTATGGACAATGTCCATTTATATTGGACATCAATTCAATTAAAGTCAGGAACTATGGTAAAATCACAACACACAAAAAGCATTATTGTTACACTAAGGGGGTAGTCTATATCGCAACCTGCATGGCATGTGATGGTTACTACATGGGGAATATGGTCAAAGCCCTCAGACAAAAGATATATCAACATAATTATGATATCCATAATAATAAAGACACCACTGCCTTATATAAGCATATTAAGGCACATCCGGCACAGTATTTTACATTTTTTGTATTAGAACAAGTTGATTTGGGTCCACGGGGTGGTCCTGACAATGACTTTTTAGAATTTTTAAAGCTCAAGTGGCAGATAACATTAGATGCATGTCAACCATCTGAACCTGAATAAACTATCTTTGTGATTTAGTGCTGTAGTGCTTCATTGGGGTTTCCTTTTATTTAATATTTTTATTTGGTTTTGCTTCGTTTAATTTTCTGAGTTTGTCGATGTCATGGATGGAGGGGAAGAACTCGGTAGCACGGACAGCTTGGATTTGAACATGATTGTACAATCTGTGGCTACACTTGCATCTACAGTTGCTGGACTTTCCGCTAAGGTAGAGACTCTCATGGGCCAGTTGGTGCAACAAAACAGTCAGGGGCTCAACAATGTGGTATCATTGAGTCCTGATGTGTCAATGATCACCCCAGCACAAAGGAACACTCATTCCAACAGTCATACTAATGAATGAGGGTTGGTTGCTAGTAACAACATGAATGGTGATGGATTAGCATCTAGCAACATGCTAGGTGTACGTGGTGACATCACATCATCAGTTTTGGTTGAGCAATGGCTCAGGAACGGAATTGTATTCAACGAGCACAACTCGAATGCTACGAACCAGCATAGCAACCTAGAGCAGCAGTTTTGGGGCTTCAAGGAGGCATTATTGAGGTATAAATGGCTGCAGTTAGAAAACGAGTACCTGTATGAGTGTGTAAGGAGAGAGCAAATTCCAAAGGGTCTTCGGATATGGAAATACCCGACCAGGCTCGTCAAGGATTCACAACTGCATCAGGATTTGAAACTCTTTTTCAACAAACAAGGATGTGAGTTGTTAAATATTTTTATTATTGATAACAAGAAAATGGCTGCTATTTTAAAAGACATTAATATATTAGATAGTGAAATCAAGCATGACCTATTATTTGAGCATAGACTGGCTGAATTAAACAGTTTATTTAAAAGTGTTGACAACGAACTGGTGAACTTGCAAAAAAAGAAAAGAAAGAAAACTTATTAGGGACAAAACTGACTATAATGAGGGAAGGGCATAACCTGACCCACCTCAGAGTCAACAAGCTAGGTGGTCTGAGGGATTTGAAGAAGTAAATGTAGTTAATGAAGAGGATGATGTAGAGGATGTTGAATGTGACAATGTCCCTTTAGAACCCCCTCCTCTGAGGAGATCCCAGCGATTAATGAATCAGAGGGAGGGGAGACAAGGGAATGGGGGCTACGGAAAAGTGAACTATCAGAATCAATGGAGGAGGGGGAGACAACAACAACAATATTGGAGGTGATCAATGATGGACATGAAGAGATTGAGACGAATGTATGTAAAATTGTTAAAAATTTTGATCATGATTTCACTATTTTCAATTATAGTAAGGCAACTGTGAGTATGGACTGGGCAGAATTGTTTTCCAAAGGGCTCAATTTCGTACCAACAACTGGAAGTGACTTAGTCAATACTATTTTGGAGTTTAAATTATATATCAAGAAGTTGAACTTGGCACTTTTTTCTCACAGGCAGGGGATGGGGCCTTGAATTTGCAGGGTAATTTTGGTCCATTAAATAGAACAAGTACTTTTATTCCCCCTCTGCATCCAATAGTACAATAGTACGAGTCCTTTTCTGAAAAAGAATTTAGGAAAGTGGTTTCTACTAATAAACACTTCTTGGACAAAGATGGGGCAAGCAATTTAACAAGTCAAGCAAGATTATTGCTCCATAATATCTTAGACAATGATGAAATTAGGATCATGAAACTAGATAAGGGAGGAGGAATAGTTATCATGGATGTTTGTGATTACAACAGTAAAATGACTGAATTAATGTATAGTGACATCTACACTGAGGTTTCCAAAAACGAGTTGAACATAGCTTATAGACGTATCGATTCAGACATTGAACAACTACTATTGAATGAACAAATCACTTTGGAAACTTTCAGATTTTTAGAGACAAAACATCGTAGGATTCCTACTATATTTGGAATCCCCAAATTCCATAAAAGTATTCCAAATCCCCCTTTACGACCGATTGTCGATGCAAAAGCATCTAAAACCTTTAGTCTGGTCAAGTACATTGACAGCACAGTTAAACATATTCTGAATGACAGAGACCTGATTATTAAGGATTCCTGGGAGTTTCTTTCTAAAATAAAGAACAAAATGTACCACGAGCACTTGATCTTGGTTATCATTGACATTTGTGACCTCTTTTCTGTAATACCCCATGACATTGGGCTGGAATGATTTTATGAATATTTATGTGAGAACAGTTCATTGAACCATGACAAGGGTTGGGATGGTGGCCTAATGGTTAAGGTGTTTGCCTTACAAACACAAGGTGCAGGGTTTGAGTCTCACAAGGGATAATTGGCTAGGCTTAAAATGGCTCGCAAGGGCAGTTAGCTTAGTACTAACCTATGAACACCATCCTTACAATCAGGTCGTATATGGAGATGGTCCTGGACAACAATTTTATCACCTTTGAGGGGCATATATTTAAACTGGTGCAGGGGGTGCCAATGGGCACATGCTATGCACCGCTTTTTGCTAACATAGTACTAGCCCAGTGGGAAGATCTCTATATTGTGAATTCCAAATTCAAGGATATGTGGGTACTATATGGACAGTACCTGGATGATATGGTCCTATTCTGGCATGGAAGTGAGGATGACCTGAATAGGTTCTTCACTTATATCAACAGTAGTACAACATTTTTGAAATTTACCATGACCAAGGACCATGAGACATTGAATTATCTGGATGCCACCATCAAGAAGGACCACTCCAAGGGTAAGTTCATCTGACATCCTTTTAGGAAACCCACCTACGCCAACTCTCTGTTACATTTTGAGAGTTGCCACCCTCTGCACCAGAAGAAGTCCTTAGTCAACGGTCAGTATGTGTGATTGGCCAGAATGGTCAATGATCAAGATGATTTTATTAGAGAATGCGACGTCATAATGGGGGATGTTGTGGAAAAGAGGTTACCCTTTTAAATTTGTCAATGATATAGCTGACGAAGTAAAATCAAAAAGAGCTGGTGGCACTTATACTACACTTTTAGAATATCCTACAGGTTTGACTAGAGCTTCTGGGATGGTAAGAACTGACAATTTCAGTAGGGCATGTATTCTCCCCTTCACTAGAGATTTTTTTAATTTTAGAAGCATCATTTACAATTTTTGGACTATGATTTGTATGGATGACAAGATTAACAAAATGTTGGGGGAAAAACCACTAGTGGTATACAAAAAAGGTACTACATTGAAAGGGCTGGTGGAGAGAAAAAAGGTAATGTCAGGACCAGGTGGAACTTTCAAATGTGGGAGGTGTGAACAATGTCCATTTATATTGGACACCAATTCAATTAAAGTCAGGAACTATGGTAAAATCACGGCACACAAAAAGCATTATTGTTACACTAAAGGGGTAGTCTGTATCACAACCTGCATGGCATGTGATGGTTACTACATGGGGAAGACGGTCAGAGCCCTCAGACAAAGGATATATCAACATAATTATTATATCCATAATAATATAGACACCAATGCCTTATATAAGCACATTAAGGCACATCCGACACACTACTTTAAATTTTTTGTATTAGAACAAGTTGATTTGGGTTCACGGGGTGGTCCTGACGATGACTTTTTAGAATATTAGAGCTCAAGTGGCAGATAAAATTAGATGCATGTCAACCACCTGAACCTGAATACTTTATCTTTGTGATTTAGTGCTGTAGTGCTCCATTGGGGTTTCCTTCTATTTAATATTTTTATTTGGTTTTGCTTTGTTTAATTTCCTGAGTGTGCTGGAAAGACACATAGTCTTCAAGTTATTTGCCTACTTGGTGAAAGAATTATCTCTCTGAGAATGCAGATATATTCCTCTCCTTAAATAAACTGGTCCACTAAATTTGTAATGGTTTTGCTGGAGACTAATGATCTAGGGGAAAAAATCATATAAATAATATGAGTCAGGAAGTGGTACTTTTTTAATATCCTAACTGAGATTACTCATCATCTTAATAAATTACAAATGTGAATAAAGTCATTTAGCATTATCACTGGCTCAAGAGGTAGCACAATTGCACTTGGTGCTAGAAGACAGGAAGGCTGTGGGTTCTATTCCCACTCCAGGTAAATGGATTGTTGACACTGCAGTGCAACATTAGGGGGTGCTGTACTCCTGAGAGTGCTGTCTGAGAGGTTAAACTGAGTCCCAGTCTGCTTGGATTTGGTGGTAGCTCAAGTGGATATAAAAGATTCCATGGCAGTATGGGAAAGCTCAGAACAAACCAAGTCCTATGCACGAGGGAATGCACGGTCCAAACCAAGTAGAAAACACCAAATAGACCAGCAAGGCAGCACGGAGTTCCAATATATTTATTTTAGTACTTAAACAACAGACTAGTTTCGGCAAGCAGCCTTCCTCAGTGTAAGACAGTACAGTCATGTTCCTTTTACTCATCCTTTTAAATACATAGCATGAGCCAATGAAAAATTGAGCTCATGAATATTAATGAAATTAAAACACATTTCTTAAACTTAATGTTTTTCTCATACAAATATACAGTGGGTAACATATATGATAAAGTCAATCCTGAACAGAGAAGATGACAACCCTGAATAAATGTATACATATAATTTGACATGTTGTTAGTAGAGTATAACATATCTGTCTAGCCATATAAATATATTAATATATTTATATTTATCTTTTTATTCTATATTTTATTCGCCACTGGCACTAGATATTGAACATAAATTTGTCAATACCACCAATGGTATTGTATATCGAGTACTTGTATTGAAATGGCTCAGACTCGCTGTATCAAAAAGGTGTGCAATTAGGCAAATTGGGTGATCGACATATCCTGAGTATATAACTAACACCAACAATGGTGAAAATTAAGAACCAAAAACACCAAAGCATAACCTCCAAAACTGGAAATGTGATGATGAATAAGGGTAATTTCAAGTGACAAGTATAAGTGTGTAAAAAATAACATATATAGGTGCTAGTCAAAAAAACCAGCATATTCTGGGTAAATGTTGTTCATACAAACACTGAGATTTTCCACATGACAGTTGACTATACAAAAACACCGCCCATATCATAGTTGGTGCTACAAAAAAGCCCATATGGCTCAGTGTTCAAAACTCTGATCTATACCAAGCCAAAGTATATTTAGGTTCATTACTCACATATATAAAACCAGATGGTTTCTAAAGATGAATGTGACCCAAGGCTTAGTATCAGATTAGTCAACATTATTGTTACAAGATAACCATATTCTCCTATAAGTGATCATTCAGTCCGGGATGAAATAAACCCCCCAATGTAGTAATCCAATATTTCTCTTTTTGATCCAATAACCCATGCCAACCTTGTTTATTTGTTCTGTCTCCAGAAATACGATCAATAACCATGAAACTGAACTTGGCCTGAGGATGTTTCAGTGTATGCTGATATAGGGCACTGGTCTCCTTATGGTTTTTTATATCACTCCGATGTTCATTCATTCTGAATCTCAGAGCTCTAGAGGTTTGTCCAACATAGAATGCCCCACAATAACAGGAGGCCAGGTACACCACCCAACCAATGAGAAAAACATTAAGTTTAAGAAATGTGTTTTAATTTCATTAATATTCATGAGCTCAATTTTTCATTGGCTCATGCTATGTATTTAAAAGGATGAGTAAAAGGAACATGACTGTACTGTCTTACACTGAGGAAGGCTGCTTGCCGAAACTAGTCTGTTGTTTAAGTACTAAAATAAATATATTGGAACTCCGTGCTGCCTTGCTGGTCTATTTGGTGTTTTCTACTTGGTTTGGACCGTGCATTCCCTCGTGCATAGGACTTGGTTTGTTCTGTGTTTTCATTCTGTGCTGGGGGACCGAGCAGTGGAGTCGTTTTCAGCCTGTTTCTGGCTGATTTTCTATGGTGACATTTTTTTGTGTATACCTGCTTTTATATGCCCACATGTTTGTTTTCTAACAGTGGGCTGGCATTAGACATTTAGTCCTGTTCCTTGATGTGGGTACAATTCTGACTGAAGGAGCCAGGCACAGCTGTCGGCTTTTGTGGGCGCCATATTGGTTCAGCTTCATCTCGGCGGTTAAGCTGCAAGTGTGTGTAACTTTTGGAACGTCAGCATTCCAGCTAATGAGCTTAGCGTTATCGTTGGGCTTTTTATATTGGTTACGGCCACATCGACGGTTGAGGTCTGGACTTCCACTCATTTTGATGCACTTTGATATGTCCGTCTGTCGTGGGTGAGGATAACAATTCAAATAATAGGCATTTTGGGACATCTTCACTTTTGTGTTACTATATATAAAAAATATAAGTCTTTATGTGTGGGACTTTTCTGGGTATCTATGGGGTTCTGACTGATGATCGGAATACACTGAATTTTCTCATTCGAGAAACAGCGACGTTTTTGGAGGCGTTTTTTCTACTATGAATCTTTGGGGTCCGTACAACCAACAGGGACAAATGTGATATGGACAATTTGTGTTTATTACATTTTGTTAACTGGCAATACTGCCGCTGGTTCATTTGTGATATCTGATAGTGTGTCGAGTGTTCAATTGATACTTGGTCGTGAAGCAACTAAATGCTTCGATAGTTGGGTATATTTGTATATCTGTATGTTTCGAAACTTAGGGATTTATCAAACGTGTATATGAATAACAATTGATTTTTCACACAGTTCTTTCACTCGGGCCTATGTTTACTGAAGGTTTTTTTACTACACCTGGTATGTTCTAGGGTGAGTGAGGTTGTAAGAAATTAATAAGGCCTAAGAAATTTGTTGGGTTCGTGTGAAGTACTGCAGAACTTTAGTGCCTTTTTACATTTATATGCATATACTCTTGATACGACTAAAGGACGATAACAATTTGTGGTCGTTGCAGGACCAGGACCTGGGACCCTTCTATCTAGTAGGGGGACATTAACATTAAGTGCAGAATGTTTTTCAATTTCTATAATTAAGGGGCAACTATTGGAATCACTGTAATTTTATTTGTGCAACTTGAAATAACCAGTTGGTACACAGAGTGTTTTGAACTAAATTGGTACTAGGACTGGAGTCATGGTTTAATATTAGCCACGGCTAATATTATATACAAACAACCATTGGTTTTGGATAACATATGTTTGCACACCCTCTTGGCTTATAATTGAGATTACTATTTTGCCTAACGACTATTTTGTACATGTTATATGATTGTGCATACTAGTCTATGGTACATGATATGACTACATGTGTCTGGTCCTATCATAGTCAGCATCCAAGTTATATTTGGTTCACCTCTGTGAGTGTTCAGACAGTTTGTGAACTGTACCTCCAAATGTATTATATTGATAACTAAAGAAATACTTAGCCTTTTGGCTTTCAGAAGTGTTGGCTAATTTGTGTAGGGGTATCAGGTTATGTGTGACAATTAGATTGAGAATTGGGTTATGCTGGGCTTAATTCACACAACGTCTCAGACCCCAATATATTGGCATATTTAAAATAGTCATACGACTATTCATGATATCCCTCCCCAATATACTAGTTGGTTATAGGTACTGAGTATAGTGAACACAATATACTTGAATAGTTGTGATTATACTTGTTATATTATTATAATATATTTCAGTATAATGGCGGTTTAGACTTTATTATGCTATATATATCCATATGGGACACCATTTTAGAGAGGATAACTTATGAACACAGGCTGCATGTCTAATTGTGTTGAGTTATAATTACAAATACTCTGGTGTATGAGTCCAAGAGGGACAACAACTGTTGAGATTTTATTATATTATGTTATATTTTGAGTGTCTGGGATTATAGTTCCTTAGAAGTGTGTAATATACAAACGGAAATACTATTCTTGTTGTTGTACTAACAAATATTAGCATTTACATTAACTATATTTGCAATTCATTGCAGGTTACCAGTCTAGTTGTCTTTTTAGAAACGGGCCACTGCTCGGTCCCCCAATCACAATTAAAACTTGGACCAGTTTCACCAACTGTTTTTGTGTGTTAATTGGATGAATATTTTATATGGGTGATAACACAAACAATAATATTTTGTATAGTGATTGGAGGATTTATCCAACTTCTCTGTGCTATTCATTGTGTCTTGCCTCCCATAGGGATTCACTAGTCCTTGTTTTTTCTGTTTAATCAATGCTTTCTGCTCACCCTTGTGACTCTTCATTTTGGAGTGGCGTTTAACTATCTTCCAATTTTTGGTGCCACTGGGCCTTTCGACTATTGTACTACTAATTTGGTTGAAATATTACATACCTTTGTTGCTTTTTTGTGCTCCACCAATCATTAATAGTAGCATATATAAAATATTATTCACAACATGGATCTGAATAGTATTCTGTCTGGATTATGTGCTGATCGGCAAGACATAGCTGTATTTGGTATTGAGAAATTGCCAAGCAATGATCCGGTCAATTCGGCTCAGACTTCTTTGGTAGATTGTGACATGTTTTTTCATTCAATTACCAAAGCATTCAAAACCCTTAGATCAAACATCTGGCATCTTAAGTTATTTAAAGCATATTCGGCACAAAACATGGCTCCCAGGGGACTACGAATACGAACCATTGTTGGTGTTAGTTATATACTCAGGATATGTCGATCACCCAATTTGCCTAATTGCACACCTTTTTGATACAGCGAGTCTGAGCCATTTCAATACAAGTACTCGATATACAATACCATTGGTGGTATTGACAAATTTATGTTCAATATCTAGTGCCAGTGGCGAATAAAATATAGAATAAAAAGATAAATATAAATATATTAATATATTTATATGGCTAGACAGATATGTTATACTCTACTAACAACATGTCAAATTATATGTATACATTTATTCAGGGTTGTCATCTTCTCTGTTCAGGATTGACTTTATCATATATGTTACCCACTGTATATTTGTATGAGAAAAACATTAAGTTTAAGAAATGTGTTTTAATTTCATTAATATTCATGAGCTCAATTTTTCATTGGCTCATGCTATGTATTTAAAAGGATGAGTAAAAGGAACATGACTGTACTGTCTTACACTGAGGAAGGCTGCTTGCCGAAACTAGTCTGTTGTTTAAGTACTAAAATAAATATATTGGAACTCCGTGCTGCCTTGCTGGTCTATTTGGTGTTCAGTATGGGAAAGCTCTCTGATGCCCTGGCCAAATTTCCTCTAGTACTATAAATATCACCTCAGTTCTTCCATGACTACTTGTCTAGCATGGCTAACCTAAACAACAGGTGATGAAAGAATGAATATTAATAAGATACCTTAAAAAATAGATTTTTTTTCCACTCTGAAAGCCAATAAACTGAGAAAAGAAATGTATTTGGTAATGAAGCATCCATCTCAGATGAAGTAGTTTTATTTTATGTTTTGTTTGTTTACTAGGGTGGAGGACTGAACCACATGGGCTGATTGCATGCTCAGGCAGGGGGACATGTAAAATAGATACAAACACTGATCAGCTAGAAAAGAAAAGGCTATGAAGAATAAGCAAGAATATACAGAATATGGTGTAGGACACTAAAGTGTTTATACAAAAATTAGGGGATGAAGGGAGAGAGAAGAAACTTATTGAGTATGGATGTCAAGATAAATGAAAGAGAAGTAGCTAAAGAGACTGCACTGGTAATGAGTGCCTTGGGTAAGAACATAATAGCTAATAAGACTTTAAACAGTGATAGAAAAAAGGCTATTATCAGCAATTGCAAAGGATATCTCATTCTGAATTACAAAGATCATTAAGAGAACTTAATGATGTACATGGTGAATATATCAATGCAAGAAATTTAAACAGTAACCTAGCAGAATTTGAAGTACAGTCGAAAACTGTTTTGGCAAACCTATGTATATTAGCAGAAAACATAATGAATTCTTAAATAGGAACTTAATATACATGAGTGATATAATAGGAAGTGCAGTCTGTATATGCATCATAAACAATATTCTAGTTGATTACGTATCCTTTACTAAGACAAGCTGAGATTCAGTAAACTAGGGATATTCAAAAAAATGATCACCGTAACACTACTTCTGCTTCACTGATGAGCTCTGATAGCACTATGGTAATACGCAATTCAGAGACATGAAAGAGTCCCACTTAGCCAAAGCTCATTAGAGATTCATTAACATAACTTTGAATCAAACTCTCAACCTAGCTGGGATAGCTGCAATAAGAATTTCCCCAGCATACACAGACATGCATATATAAACACATGTCTATGCCTACATTCCAACACATATATGCATTCTCACAAGCATCAGGACAGAGATACTGACCTACAAAGACAAACCTATAGTGTCCCACTCTTGCCTCTACACACACAGCCTCGCAATACTTACATGTGTTAACACAGAAGCTGCCTAAACAGCAATGGGTATACACCACCCAGAGCCCAGGTGAGGAATGTAAAGTACAGTAATCATTTGACATTTTGGGACCAGATAGAATGAATCCTAAAATGCAAAGAATCAATGGTCGAAAGAACAGACATGTATACATCAAGTCTGAGAGGGCATTTCTTGGATTATTCCATTTTCTCTGCAGTATCGCAATCTCAGAGTTAAGTCTGGGAGATGCGAGAGGGACTCTCCCCTCCGCAAATAGAACTTTTAATGAGAAGAGTGTTTTTTGAAATTTGCTCTACTGCTCTGTTTTTGGTCTTTTTTTTCCCAGCTTTTTGGAACTCAACGTTTCAAGTACCAATAGTCAATTAGGAGCAGTAAAGTACTCTAAACAGCCATGAATGCTCACACAAGTGAGAAAGCCAGCAACCTAGGTGAAGGAGGCATATAATAAAACACACCAACATCATACAGTATGTTAGCGTTCATTTAATAATGCATTTCCTTTGACTGCACTATAGTCCTAGTACACTGACTACTTGTGTAACATAAATGTAAACAGACTGTTTGAAGATGCAATATGATCAGTTTTGAAGTAATCACTTGATGAAGGTTTGAACTGGAACTGTGACATTGCAAAGGCTGATGCAAAACAATAGGGTACCTATCAAGATAAACCAGATGTAGAAAAACAGACAAGTGCTGCGCTCATACAGGTGGTTTTCTAAGGCAGGTTTATGTCAGCATGAATATTTCATGGTTATGCAATATTATGTGCAAATGTGTGGGAGTTTATTCTAACTTGCCGCAGAGCTTTTCACAGTGCATCACACACAACCTGTCAACAGTAGCATGCTATCACCCCCACATGTATAAAAAAAAAGAAAACATACCACACGTGCACAAAAACATCCTCCTTTAATACTGTGTATTAAAAGATAATGTAATGTGTAGGGTTCGATCATGGTATCACAATTACAGTTTAGGTACGCTTACCCAGGTGATAAGATAGGAACACATTCAGTGCCGTCCACTGTGTTCCCAACACACCACATTTGCATACCATCTGCACAGCCTAAATTATGGTATGACACCTCTGTACAGCAGTGCAAGAAAGTATTCCAGGAGTAGGCAGCCATGCTGAGATATCTGCAGCTGCATTCCTGCCACTTTTACCACTGTTGGCATTATCTGGGCTGCATAATGATGAGGTGCCCTGTAACACAGATGAGCTGCTTATCATGGTGTCAACAATACTATGTGTTGTACTGTGCCCAATGTACACAGTGAGGTCACTGCCACTGCTCAGTGAGCTCCTACCCACAAGAACTACCTGCCACATGATACTGGTGATCTGTCAGCAATCACAGATACAGCTTACTCACTAGAAAGTCAACTCACCAAGGCCAGTGTCAAGCAGTCAGCAAGGGGCTTTTGTCTGCTGGGGCATGCACAGTCTTTCCATATCCCCATAAGTTCAACCATACTGTGCATTCTGTATGCCAAGGGATACATTAATCCAAAGAACTGTGTGGCCAATAAACTGGGCACTAATGTTTGTCTACACAGCTGAATAAGTACTGCAAACTGCCAGCTCTTCACCACAGTGCCATGCCTGACCACCATGTGCTACACTCATTCCAGAACATGGCCCACTGACAGCTCCTCCAAAGTGTTCCTCTAACCTACTGATATGCCACAAGTAACAGCAATGTACACCCTATCATGTCTCCCCAGCAGGTCACTCAGCTACATGTCTTGTGCCCAATGTTTGATGTATTCTAGGATACGCCTGGAATGACATGATTGACAGACCTAGATGCTTTGCCAGAGATGGCCTGCATCTGTCACCCCTGGGCTTCTGGATACTGGCCAAGGCTCTTGTCACCACTATAGTGCCTTCTTAAGTGGTGTTCCAAAGATCAAATTACCACCGTAGCAGCTACAAACAAATGCAATCTGAAGGTCATGTTGCTCAACGTTAGAAGTCTAAATCTCAAAATGTACTCGCTTGAAGCACTCCTTAAAATGGAGAACATCAACATTTGTGCTGTAACAGAGACCTGGTTCAAGGCAGCAGATAGCATGTCTGCACTACCAGGCTATAACTCATTCCATACCTTTTGGCCCCAGAATTTGGACCGAAGCTCCAAAGGCGGTGGTTTTTCCATATTCATAAACGATGCGCACACCTCCATACTGGTAGCCCAACATGGCACAACAGAGATACTTCAGGTGCAGCTAACATTGGGTAAGACAGAGATTCAGGTCGTAGCCTGCTATAGGTCCCCAACCATGACCCAAGACTCACACTCCACGTTCCTAAGCACCCTGGAGAATATTAGGGTCCAACCTAACACTTTCATACTGGGTGACTTCAACTACCCCTCCATTAACTGGGAAAACTACTCATGTACCAATACACTTGCCCAACATTTCCAGGAATTCATTAATTACAATGCCCTGGACCAGCTCATTCTTACCCTCACTAGAGGTAGCAACATCCTTGACCTGGTCAGTACTAACATGGGTAACCGTTGCTCTATACCAATAGTCAACTCCTCCCTGGTTAGATCCGACCACAAACTAATCACCTTGGAAATCCACATCCCCCGCCCCCCGCAAAGGTAACCACCATGAAAAACTTCTCCAAAGCTAACTTTGGGCTCCTAAAAACAGAGGTGGATAACTTCACGGCACCCCATGCAATTGGAGAACAGCTGTATGACCACCAAATCATACACTAATGCTCTGTACGAACACCCAATAGAACCAAGACACTCTCTTCAAAAAAGGAAGCCAATCTGGTGGTCCCCTGCCATAAACAAACTTTACAACAGAAGGAGGAAACTGATGAGAAATAAGGTGAAGCCCCAAGACTGGAAAAACTCCCTTATCAGCCTCAACAAAAAGTTGGGATTCCTCATCAAATCCTCTAAAGCTAGTTATGAAAACAGAATTTCAGCAGATAGTAAAGACAACCACAAGGCCTTCTATAGTTATGTAAAGAATCTCCACGGCAATACCCAGATTTGCTCGGAGCTGTTGCACAATGGCACCTCCTATACTGAGCAAACAGATATTGCCAATATACTGGCCGACAGATTCAGTGCCAACATTACCCCTCTCTCTCCCACCAAAGGACCAGTCACAATATCAGTAGATTGCCAGGCGCCCAGTATTACTGCTGCACAGGTTAAAACAGCACTGTCCAAAGCCAAGAATAAAGCTTCTATGGGACCTGACAATATCCCTGGCTGTGTTCTACATGATCTACAGAGTGAACTGGCACCTCACTTGTGTGCCCTGTTCAATGACAGCCTCACATCAGGCTTTGTCCCTACCAAATGGCACACTGCTACAGTCATCCCTCTCCACAAAGGAGGAGCGACTATGGACCCTGGGAACTACCGCCCCATTAGCCTGACAAGTCTGATATGCAAAACTATGGAACACATCATCATGGACCTAATAAACAAAGATACAGGGAACCTCCAAACTCTGGATCCCACACAGTTTGGTTTTGTAAAGCTATCATCATGCCTGCTCAACCTGGTTGACTTCTTTGAGTCAGTCACCAGAGCTGTGGATGAAGACAAGGTGGTTCATACAGTCTACCTTGATCTGGCCAAGGCCTCTGATACCATTCCCCACTCAGGAATCATAGAAAAACTTACTAAGCTAGGCATCAACCCCTATATCACTAGATGGGTTGCAAACTGGCCCACAGATAGAATCCACAGTGTAAACGTAGCTGACTCCAAGTCAGACTGCTGACCAGTCACGAGTGGAGTCCCACAGGTTCTGGTCCTGGGTCCTCTCCTGTTTGGTATCTACTTCTCTGAAGTCCAGGCGAACATGAAGGGACTCTGGCTGACAAAGTTCACAGATGATTGCAAGTTGGGAGCTAATAGTAATTCCCTAAGTGATGTTGACATCCTACAGAAAGGCCTCACTGAGACCAACAACTGGTGTCAAAACCATGGCCTTAAGCTCAATGCCAAAAAATGTGTCATCATCCCCTTTGGGAAAAACCCAGTTCCCATGAATTACCACATTGATGGTAGTCCACTGAACACAGATGGTGTTATAAGAGATCTGGGAACACAGGTTGACAGCAACCTCTCTTTTGACCAGCACATTGCCACTGTGGTCAGAAAGTCCTTCTATGTGGCACATCTCATTACTAAGGGTTTTGCATCCAGGAAGAAAGAGGTCATTGTCTCCCTCTACTCTTCCCTCATTAGGCCAGTCATCGAGTACAATGCCCTATTTGGCATGTGCCTCACTAGACACCTGCAACAAATGCAGAGGCCACAAAAGTACCACACAAAGAGGATTCTAGGCCTTAAATACTTGTCCTATACAGACAGACTCAAAAAACTCCAACTATTCTCTGTCTCATATCGCCTACTTAGAGTTGATCTCTGCTTGACTTACAAAGCCATGTCTGACCCAGCTCTGTTAGAAATGCCAATGCCTCCACACTACATGCTCCAGAGACCCCAACCTCATTACCACAATCAACAGAACAAGTTGGAGGGACAGGTTCATAACCCAGAGACTGCCCATGCTATGGAATAGACTCCCATACATGTCAAGCGGAGCACCTCACTGACCCTCTTCAAGAGAAATCTTGATGAGTGGATGAGAAATAGAAAATTCACCCCAGGGATCACTCCAATGGCTTTACTTGACAGAGGCACTGGGAACTAAGGTCGGGTGGCACAATGCCAGGGTAATCCTATGGGCTAGGCTTGTAAAGGCTCCAGGGCCATTAGCCTAGTACACACCTATGAACCTATGTATGTTTTTACCCAAACTGCAAACTTGCCTCACCACCAGAGATTGCCCTTGTGACCTCAGTCTGTTTATCTAGATGGCACAGCCTCAGGGCACACAGTGGTGTACATCCTGTGGTATGTGACACTGCTCCCTGTAGTTGC
Source organism: Protopterus annectens (assembly GCF_019279795.1). Classification (NCBI taxonomy): domain Eukaryota; kingdom Metazoa; phylum Chordata; order Ceratodontiformes; family Protopteridae; genus Protopterus; species Protopterus annectens. Next base: position 834,091,666 of record NC_056746.1, read on the forward strand.
AGCACCATCTGTAGATATGAACTGACAAGCAGCAATGTGAGCATTATCAATGCCCCCACTCACGGGCAGCATACAAGCAGTCCCAGCTACACAGTGACTGCCCTCATCTTCGTGGCTGATTTTGTCATCACAGCCAGCAGGGTAGCATAATCAGTCCTGTACTCTTTAAACACATGAAAATCAAAACCCTCTTGTGACTTTACAGATTCAGGATATGTTGATATCAGCCTCATCATGTACCACCACAGTGACCTATGGTGACAGCTGAGCAACAGCTGTGAATTCCTGAACTTCAAAATATAAAGAGAATAACAAGTTACATGGATATGTTTGCACAAAAATACTTTGCTCTACACAGAGGTGCTCCAACTCCGCATATTGCTGGAATCTCCCGCACAAAGGTACAATAGCTTGGTCCTGCAATCCCATTCATGTATAACTGACCCTGTGTCTGCTACTCCCTTATTTGCTCATTCTGTGAACCTGCCATGTGAATAGTCTACATGGCCATTTCAATAATGTAATATATAAGCAGACATGTTCTGCAGGTAAATATGCTTCCACATGATGACTTCCTCAATGCCATATACTGCAATCATTAGTGGTAATAATAATTTTAATGGTATTAGAAGCCCAAAAGACTTGGAGAAATTAAACTGAGAGAAACCATACATTGCAACATTTGGCAGTAAAGCCATGAACATCTTATCAGGGATGAGGGTTACCCAGCCAGATATCACTGGCCTCTAACTTTTGTTACAGCAACCAAACTTCCTGGGCCCTCTTTCTTGACTCACTCTGCATAAATGTTATCCTTCTGTGGCACTCAGATATCAATAGGCCATGCCTTCCAGTGGCATTTACATCAGCAATGACCTCCACCCACTGCCTAACTTGCATGCCTCTGTCGCTGTTATGTTCTAGTAAGAAATCCCCATCAGTGCTAAGGGCCTTAAAGAAAACCATGTTTTCTTGGTAAGGCTGCCAAACTTCAGTTTGTCTACACATCTGTAACACACTACTTAACAATGTAAATAAAAATGAACAAAAGTACTGTTAGGCTAATGCTAGACAAGTGCATAAAGGTTATACTGGAGGATCTAAATACAATATAGTACTATGCTGCTCAGTTGACAGAGCTGTAGTCTAGGCTGCCTGTACACTACATGTCTACAGCACTAAACTTCATGGCTATCCTGCCACTGGTAAACCTTACAGAGGCAGAATACATTTAATGATAATGAGAAGTAAGTAAGGCCCTTTCCAGAGGTATATGTAATGGAGTCATTGACTCTAGCACCAAATAGTAAGGCACTACCTCTCATGGAGGTGTGCTGCACTCTACAGTACCCACACTGATGGTTTGGCTAGATGTGGCTGCATTCTACTGTGTTGGGCAGGAGATGTCAGTTGCTGGAGGCACATCATTCAGTGACACACATCTATCACCTAATCATGTTGTATGCAGACCTCAGACAACAGACACTAATACACCATGCATGTAGATGCAGTGCCGTGTATGTATCTGTTATTTTATTATGGGTTAGCATTATGTTGTCAGTTTCTATGTTAATACACTAGCCTCCTTCAAATATACCCTAACTAGGCAGAGCTCCATCATGAAAAAGATATGACAATGATCATACTCAGCATATCTTATTAGATGAAATATACAGCAGTGTACAAAGCCACACCTGGTCATAGCTCCCTGGTGCTAACCCACCTCACTCTATATCCACGTGTGTGTGTGTGTGTGTGTGTGTGTGTGTGTGTGTGTGTGTGTGTGTGTGTGTGTGTGTGTGTGTGTGTGTGTCTGTGTCTGTGTGTCTGTGTGTATTTATTTATTGACATTTCATTTCTGGGAAAGTCTGACTGGGCAGAAGTCCATTTTCAGTGGAGGCCCGGATAAAAAATCTCTGAATTATTACAAAACATTTTAAGAACAATAATCTTACAATCTTCAAAAATAAAATAAAATGATTTGCAGTTTAAATAATTATAAGAATTTAGACATAATAGAAAAACATTGGTTAAAAATCGATACAAGGCATATGACAATCATTTAATATTTAGAGAAACTTTAGACAGTTTGTAGAGAATGTAAAGGTAAGTTAGTCTAACACAAATAGGAACTGCAATATGAGATGAGGGAAAAACAGGCTTATGGTATATTTAGAGAGAAAGTCAGGGAAGAGAATTAGATAGCAGTAAGGAAGTAAGTGAAGAAGGGACAGTAAAGAAGTATAAAGAATGAAAAAATACTTGTTCACATTTAGGAATATAATTTATTCTGCATTTGAGCAAGAACAGACAGATTTTAGCTAAGAAGTCTTTTAGAGTGGTTTTGAAAGGTGGGAGGGAGGGTATAGACCTGATGGATACAGGTAAGGAATTCCGGGTCTTAGCAACCTTGTATGACTACAGACAATGCCCAGCAGATCTGCTAGGCTTATAGACAGGAGGTTTTGGTCACTGGATCGCAATGACCAATTGGAAACATAGTTGTGTAGAATATTTTTAGTGCTGGAAAGGCAGATGGATGCTGGATAATTTTATAGGTAATAAGTTGTATATATGTTAGTTTATGTGGCAGTTCTAATCAATTTAGGCTTTTCAGTGTTATACAGTGGTGGGCTTTGAAAGAGGCATGTGCTGCAAATTTAGCAAATTTATTATAATATTGTTCAAGTTTTAATTTTTGTGAAGCCTAGAGGTTAGTAAGGATGTGAGCACCATAATGAAGAGTGGGGAGGAAATAAGCAGTGGCAGGTATAGTTTAGCTGCGTCAGTGAGAACGTTTTTGGCTCTGTAAAGCATGCCTAGTCTTTCATGAGTTTTTCTTATGGAATTTTGAATATGCAGGTCAAATGTATGATTATCATCCCCTATCACGCCTAAAAGTTTGCTACAAAAAGTGACTTCAATGGTTATATTATCAAGATAAAGGACTTTATTTTTTTTTTTTTCATGAGACAGGGATTTGGAGAAAAAGTAGCAGTTTGCTCTTTTTCAGGATGACCATGCGTTGTGAGTTACAAAGCCATGTTTCAGTGGCTGTTAAATCTTCCTGAGTAATTTTTTGGAGGTGTACCATGTTGTCAGACAAGCAAATGAGAGTGGAATCATCTGCATATTGTATTAGGATGGCCAGTTGTGTGGAAGTATAGAGGGTGTTCGTGAAAATGTTAAAGAGGAGGGGACCAAAGATAGAGCCTTGTGGTATGCTGGTGGCGCCTGGGAGGTAAGAAAAGAGCATGGGGTGCAATTTTGCTGACTGATACCTATTGGAGAGGTAGCTTTTGAACCACAGAATGGTGGGTTGAGAAAGGCCTAGTGAGGACATTTGAAGTAGAAGTTTGCTGTGACAAACTGTGTCAAAGGCTTTAGACAAGTCTAGAAATAAGGAAGACTAGTTTGCTATTATCTGTAGCTTTACTGGCCATATCTATATAGGTTAGAAGGGCAGTGCTAGTACTGTGGGAAGGATGGAAGCTATGTTGTGTCGGAGATAAGAGTCCTTCCTGCAGGACATAGTCTAGCAATTGTTTTCGATTACATTTTTCAAGTATTTTGGCAAGGAAAGGTAAGATTGCTATCTGTCTAAAGTTATTAATGTTTGCTGAATTTCCCTTTGTGCAGAGAGATAATGTGTGACTTTTTCCAGCGAGAGAATGTGGAATTCCTGGATTGCTCTATTTATAAAGATTGAGGCAGGATAGGCAATGTTATTGGCTACTGTCCCTAGCTACTCACTTGGAAGGTCATCAGCTGAAGAAGAGCGCCCAGCTTAAACTTTTTCAAGTGTAGTTTTATATAGGATGTGGGTCATATCTTTTTCATGATGGAGCCCTGCCCAGTTAATGTATATTGGAAGGGGGCTAGTGCATTAACATAGAAATTGATGAGCTAGTGTCATCACATAAATATATCCTATATACAACATATATACATATTATACTTAAAACACACATGAAAAACCAAAAACAGCTGAATAGGAAAATCTAGAACTTATTTAATAGTCACAAAATAAAAACAATAAAATAACAAGTATCCAGTTAGCGTTTTCATCTCTAACCTTGAGACAAGACTTCTTCAAACTGACTACATTTAGCATCACCAAGCATTTATATAATACCTAGTCATAACACCTTGTGTTCCAGGTAAGCAAAAAAATCTTCTCTGTTGCTTAATCCTGGTGGATAATAAACATTAAGTTTAACTTGCCATAAATATTCTTTCCACCCTAATTCTTCGTCAGCATCAAACTTATTGTCATACCTTGCAACATAATCTTATACAATAAATATACAATCCATTTTACATTTGGATAATCATATAATGCTTGATTAAACCATTTTTGTCATTATCACCTGATGTTGCATATTTGTGCTCATATATTTTCTTGTAAGGCTCTCTGGTTGTTCTACCAACATAAAATGACTGATGGGGCATGCATAGAGCTAAATATATAAAAAACTTATATTTGCAAGTAAATCTGTCTCTGATTTTAATCAGCATGTTGTTCATCCTTATTTCTTCTATTCCAGTGTACAAATACTTACAAAAATTACAGGTGAAACATTTGAACATCCCTGTTTTTACACTGCTATTCAATGGTAAGCTTAAGTTTCTCTGAAAAAAAAAAGCTTGAAATTTTTGCCTCTTTTCTGTTCAAATATAGGCTTGTCGCCAACTGCTTTAGTTATTTCTGCGCAACTGCTAATAATATTCCAATTTCTTCTGATTATTTCCTTAACCTCTAGTGAATCAATGCTGTTTGCTACTTGCATAGCCAAACAATAATCCACATTGTTGTTGTTCACATTCTTATTGACTTCATTTTTCCTAGTACTGCATACTTCTTGGAAGCCATGTTGTGTAGGGGATAAGAGTTCTTCCTGCATGAATTAGTCTAGCAATTGTTTTCAATTACATTTTTCAAGTGTTTTGGCAAATGGAAATATGATTTCTGTTGGTCTAAAGTTATTAATGTCTGTTGAATTTTCCCTTTGTGCAGAGAGATAATGTTTGACTTTTTCCAGAGACAGGGAATGTGGGATTCCTGGATTGACCTATTTATAAGGATTGAGACAGGACAGGCAATGCTATAGGCTCCTATTCTTAGGTACTCACTTGGAAGGTCATCAGCTGAAGAAGAGCACAGCTTAAGTTTTTAAAAGACTAGTTTTATATAGGATGTGGGACATATCTTTTTCATGATGGAGCCCTGCCCAGTTAATGTATATTGGAAGGGGGTTTGTGCACTAGCATAAAAACTGATGACATAATGCCAACCCATAATATATTCTATATAAAACATATATACATAATACACATAAACACAAACACACACATTGGTTATAACCTGAAAAGTTGAATATCACTATTTCGACCTTGTATCTTCCATGTGGAGGGTTGTGCCTCATCTGCATAACAGTAGGGAAAAAGGCAAAGTCTTGTAACCCACCATGTGAGATTTTGCACAGAACACCCACAACACTGCCAACCAAGAGCAGTATAACTGGGTTCCCCTACATTAATGTGAAGACTGATTTTTCAGCTCAACATTCATCATAAATTATATACCAAAAATACTGAGCAGAAAACCCTTAAACACAAAAAAAAAATATTTTATTACAGGGGGGAAAAGTATCATGTACCCTCACCCAAAAAAATTATATATACCAACTATACAGTTATACCACAGTGGAGAAAAGGGGAAAAACGCCAAAAAGTGCACCGTCAACTCACACATTGTGATGAAACTCATCCAAACATAAAATAATTGCAATGAAGAGTCAAAAACAACTTACAGGTATGCCACTTAAGTGCGTCTAACAGAAAAATTCACTTACACTGTCATCAAAAGAAATGCACATGGTTGAACAACCGCATACTATAATGCATTAAGTTTCAATGTAATGTAGCAAATACAATGTTTGAGAATGTATACCTCGAAACACATGAATGTAATCATATATACACACACACACACACCTCTATTGATTTCAATGCACCAAAGTCCAGAAATAGTCAAAAATGTGCAATTTTTATTTCCTAATAAAACAAAAGATAGTGATACATATATATCCACAATCAAGTGCATGAAAATAACTGATCAAAAAAAAAAAAAACAAACTGAATCATGCAGAAATCCTTTCCTGAATCCACAAAGCTATTTACCAGGAGCCATATTTGTTTGCAAGACACTATTGACTGATATCCATTTATGTAATCACTAGTGTGTGGAATGGCCAGCTTTTCTCTGAAGGATCAAATTGCTGGAGTATCAAGGATTTTCCATTTCCCATACCTGCCAGAGTTGTTTCACAAGGACAAGCTGCACTACATTCAGAAACAAATCTGGGAAAGGACAGCTAGATTTCTGAGAGAGCTTAAGGACATGCAGTGTCAGGAGCCATGCAGCAGAGAACACTCCAGTATGTCTTATATGGACCAGGCCACCTCCAGCATGATAAGAGGATATGCATCACATTCCTGACCTGGACGTCAGTGTTGTATATATCCTCAAATGTTTACAAACCATGGTTGATGGCTTACATGGTAACAATACTAGTGTAATCGTTTCAGCTTTCAGTGTGCGGTGTGTGTGCACGCACTCACACACACACACACACACACACACACACATAAGAGAAAGAAGATGTTACATCTTTAAAAGTGCATTTGGAAAATTGTCATGCCCTTAAGAGTGTTTTGAGGACAGTGCAACATGTAGCTAGATAACACTCAGTAATAGGCTCTTAATTCCCAGTTATCTCCATATAAAAGGAGGTGCCCAGTCCCAAACCCTGTAAGAAGTTAGTCCCTCATCTGAAGGATCACTAGGAAGGAATAACTTGGACTCATGGAGTGTCAGCCCTGTCAGATCAGCTTTTAGGAGTGCATCTACAAGAATGCCTATACCAGAGACAGGGAACTGAGGCTTGTTTATGCTTACAGCCATGACATTTTGGAGGCAGCCAGTTTATTGCAGGTGGTATGGACTGTGAAATCCTAACTAAAGAAGGTACTGCTTTTATGACACTGTAAGCCAAAGGACAGTATATATTTTTTTATTAAACTCAAAAGCAAAGAACTGTTACTTTCATTGGAAGTGCATAACAAAGTTGTTTTTTATAACTGAGTCCAATGGTCCTTCTCCTTTACACTAATAGAAAATGTGGGCAGCTGCTCCATAATGAAAACAAACAAAAGCAAAAGCCCTTGAAATTTTTTTTTTCCATTGCTGATGTTACTGATGAGCAAGGGCAATCTTTTAATTTCAGTGACATCAGCCCTGGAAAAACATAAGATGCACCCACAGATTTTAACAGATGATTGCTGAGCATGCACAGACACATGCTCATTAAAATCTATGGAGCTGTGCCTGACATGATCTTACCAGGGAAAATGCAAAATGTATTTGGCTGTGGTTTCAAAAAGAGTTTGCAAAGCTTTTTATTGAAGAAATTAACTGAATAAATACAAATAGACTCTGGCAAAATGGATTTTCGCACTTAACTCACCAGATACCACTATGCGGTACCTGAATGTAACAAAACACTTTAAGCTAATAATTTCCTACAGAACTGTTACAGTTGTGCTCCTGAGGTGCTTTTACTACTGCACTTGAAGTATCTTCCTGGTGACCTCAACCAATAAGGACTTAATAAAAAGACTTGTGGAGTCACAGGTGAAAGCAACAGCTAGTTGGGCTGGCTAGAGTATCTGCCAACACCAACATCCAGATTGGTATAAAGAAACTAACCAAATAGGATGGCCTGCAATCATACCTAGTTGCTTTTTGAACATTATGCCCCTCTACAAAATATGTCTGGACAAAAATCTTGTAATCTCAGATGACAGCAGAAGCACTGAACATGTACAGGATGGGAACTGACTATATATACTATAACAAACTGAAAAAAAAGAACTTTTAGCCAAAGCTGGGATTTCCTCTTAAGTACAAGCAATACAATTTTATAACTCGACTTTCAGTGCTGACAAAGCTATACGATTGCAAAGGCATAATTCAAAACATATTTTATAGCTTTGGCTAGAACAGGATGGTAACAGTAACCTGAACATGCTAAAGATTTGGTTTTGTGTAATAATACAAGAAAATGGATATTGCAAAGTGACCTCAAGAACTCTGACAACAACTCTGATAAACTAGTATCATGTTGCAAACACAATGTTTAAAACTGAAGTGTCTGCATCTGGCAAAATGCATTGTCGCCCGCCTCTTCACAAAGGTGGAGCATCCACTGAACCAAGCAATTATAGGCTCATCAGCCTAACTAGCCTGATCTGCAAGGCCATGGAACGCATTATCATGGAACTTATAAACAATGACATGGGCAGCCTCCAAACACTTGACCCCACACAGTTTGGTTTTGTCAAAGGGAGATCATGCCTGTTAAACTTGGTCGACTTCTTCAAAATAGCCATCAAAACAGTCACCAAAGCCATAGACGAGGGGAAGATGGTGCACATCGCCCACCATGACCTAGCCAAAGCCTTCAACACTATTCCTCACTCGGGAATAATAGAGTAACTCTCCCAGCTAGGCATCAACCTGTATGTTGCCAGATGGGTAGCTAACTGTTAAAAAAAAACTCTTCGCCCAACAGGACAGAAACATAAAATTCTAACAAAAATAAAATAAAAAATGCCACCAACAATGGTGCGACCACTGCAATAACAGAAGAACCTTTATTAAAAAACTAAGCGCTTTCACCCTGCAACCTCAGGGCTTCATGCCTTCATCAGAGTAACAAACTCCACAAAAATTCATGCTTATATAAAGGAAGTGACATCACTCAATCAGGTTAATCGATGCATAAAAGATACAACATTAAAAATCACTTTAAAAGAGTTCATAAAACAATTTGTGTATATAAAAAACATCTATTAAAATATTTGTCACATATACAAATCTCCAAGGCTAAAAACCTGGCCTCAGTGGTACCAGAAAACATCCCAGGTTGCTTACTTCTTCTTCTTCTTTCGGCTTTTCCGGTTAGGGGTCGCCACAGCAGATTAACTGTCTGCTCATGACTGGCAGTGGAGTTTTATGGTGTTGAGTTGCCAGCCCAGCGTCCAACCTTCCACAGAAGGCACACACACTCAAACCTAGGGCCAATTTAGAGTGACCAATTCACCTACTGCATGTCTTTGGGATGTGGGAGGAAACCGGAGTACCCGGAGAAAACCCACGCAACCCAACCACAGGGAGGACATACAGGCTCCACACAGAAGGCACGCCAGCTGAGAATCAAAATGGAGAACCTCTTGTGTGAGGCAGCAACGTTAACCGCTGCACCACCATGGCTGCCCATCTCAGGTTGCTTACTAAGCAATCTAAAAAGGAACTAGCAGACCCACTTAGAGTCCTCTTTAACCATAGTCTGAGAACTGCCTTTGTACCAGCAAACTGGAAAACTGCAACAATAATCCCCCTTGCACAAAGGGGGGGGCATCAACTGACCCTGGGAACTATAGACCCATAAGTCTAACCAGTCTCATGTGCAAGGCCATGAAAAGAATCATCGTGAACATTATCGACAAGGACATAGGTGACCTTCAAACAATAGACACAAACCAATTTGGCTTTGATAAGGGTAGATTATGCTTATTAAGCCCAGCAGACTTCTTTGAGAAAGTCACCAAAGACCTAGGTGAAGGTAAGACAGTGCATACCACCTATCTTGACCTGGCCAAGGCTTTTTGACACAATCCCCCACCCAGGTATCATTGAGAAACTCTCCCAGCTTGGGATAACCCCTTAATGTCACTAGATGGATAGCCAATTGGCTCACCAACAGAACACATACTGTCATACCTCCCAAGTGTGCCTCATTATGAGAAATGTTCATTTGGAGTCTTAAAACATTTATGTTCCTCAAAGTTCCACATTGAAAGGATCTGTCACGCATTCAGTGTTAGCAATTTTTTAAATGATATCCATAGCAAACTGACCTGAATCAAACTAATTACTTAAAATAACTATTATATAACTAACATATCACATTTTAATCATCCTATGAGCTTCCTAGAAGAAGTTGTTAGTAAGCTGTTAGTGAGTGTTCCACATTTTGCCCAACTGTTCCACATTTTGAAAGGTATTGTTCCTCATTTTAGATATGGAAGGTTGAGAGCTATGCGTACTGTCAAAGTTGGTGACTCAACCTCTGTTACCAGTAGCACATCACAAGGATCTGTGCTGGGGCCTTTACTTTCTGGAATCTATTTTTTGGAAGTCCAGGCTACAGTAGATGGCCTTTGGCTTAACAGGTTTGCTGATGCTTGCAAATTGGGTGCAATCACTGAGTCCACCAGTGATGTTAACATATTACAGGAGGGGCTAACACAGACAAATGATTGGTGCCAAAGCCCCGGTCTACAACTATTGCCTTTGGCAAAGTGGAATTCCCCGTAAATTACAGTATTGACAACACACACACCCCCTAAGCTCCAACCCAATGGTGCAAGACCTGGGAACATGGGTAGATAGCAATCTGAACTTTGACCACCAAGTTTCCACTGTGGTAAGGAAAGCCTTCTATGTTGTGCATCTCATAGTAAAGGCCTTGCATCCAAGTCTGAGGATGTTATAACACCACTGTATCCGACGTTCAGTAGAACATTAATAGAGTACAATGCTCCCTTTTGCATGTACCTCAACCAGACACCTGCAGCAGCTGGATAGACCGCAGGAGTTTCTCAACAAGAAAATACAGGACCTACAAGCCATGCCATGATGTATACAGATAGACTGAAAGCCCTCTCACTGTACTTTGTATTGTATTGTATTCCGTGAGGTGACTGGTGCCTGGCCTACAGGGCAGTCTCAGACCTTGCCCTGATATAAATGCTGTACATCCACAAATCTAATGGCACAAGAATCAGTCACTCTAGGGATCTTGACCTAGCCTGTAACATCAACAGAACATGCACGACAGACAGATATATCTCCAAGAGACTGACACTCCTCTGGAATAAACTTCCAAATCATGTGAAACAGAGCTCCTCACCGACCCTTTTCAAGTGCAAACTAGACAAATGGATAAGAGACTGCAAACTCACCCCAGGGGTGTCATCCATGTCCTTCATGGACAGGGTTAGTCAGTGTTAACCAGAGACTCACTCTGTGAATTACATCCACCTAATAAGGACAATTGGGGATACTTAGAATGAAAATGGATAAACTTGCAAGGGCTGTAGGACCACTAGCCTAGTAACCTCCTATGAACCTATGGCAGCAGTTTTCAGGGGACATATTACTATAGCTGTTATAGAAGGAGCATGTAATGTAATGGCAGCAATGGCCATCAATACATTAGCTCACATCACAGATTGTAATAACCTCTTGTAGCCATACTGTACATAAACATCTCAATATAACATATGTCAATGACAGCAACACTGACATGTCACGTGATCATGGGGTCATAGGACACTTTTAGGCTTGTAGATCATTGCGTGTATTGCTCCTATTCAGCCACTATAGCTAGATAGCATGTACATATAAGTACTGAGCATGTGCAAGAACAGTGCCATTTTGTACACAGTCAGCCTGAGTGAATGCAGTCATGAATGGAGATGTACGAGTGTGTTTGAAGTAATGAGTGAATCAGTTAGCTTAAATACAAATTCTGATTACAGTTCCTGACATGTTTATGTACAATAAATATCTTGAACCCATACACCGTTTCATTATTTCTTTTGAATGCACGAGACAAGCGACGTGGTGCCAGAACGGGATCCAAAGTAAAACGGTCGTGGTTGTTCAGATTTATATGGTGAATCTTTTCATTAAGTGAAATCAGTCCCATTCTCATACTGCCTCCGAGACCTAACAGTGACTGCACATGTCTTTTGACTACATAAAAACTGCAAGCCATAGCTGTTCCCAGCAGTTTGAAGCAACACACAAGTCATAAGGAATGCAGTTAAAAGTGGAGAAATATACTAGAATGAACTCGTAAACAGGTCGGTGGTTATTCAAAGGTACTTAAACTCGTCTGAATGATTTTTCAGTCGGCGAATGTTTGGCGAAGCATTCAAAATGCTTGAAATAATTACCGAGATAAACTAAATGCCCAGAATTGTGACATACTGATAAAAGTGTTCCAAATAAATACAAAAGTGCTCGAAATAATTTCTGAAATGTTTAAAATGTACAGAAAGGCAAAAATGACCACATTTCTTCGCAAAGTACTACTTTTTCACATTAACTAAAGCTATTCGAAATGTCAGAAGATTCTGGAATGTTCACAGTGTATGCAGTATCAAAGTGAAGCCTTTTCAAAGAGATTGTTGTGTATTTGAACATAATTACAAGTACCTGGTCTACGTTTATGTTTAAATGTATTTTGTTGTTATGGGAGAGGAACTTGCAGACCTGAACTGCTGGTGTTTGATAACAATATTGCTGATAATTGGAGAGCATTTGAATAAGAATATGATATTTTCATATAGGCTGCTTTTTCTGATAAAGACCCACGTATAAAAACCTTCATACTTCTTGATTTAGCAGGCTCACAAGCTCTTGAGAGAGAATGCTCATTTGTGTACTCACCTGCTGTGTATGCAGGGGAGGGGGAGAACTGCCATACTGTGATATAGGCTGAAATGCATGAATATCCTCAGTGCTTAAAATGTAAATTTAGAGAAATGTGTAACTCTCAAATGAATATTACAATGGAAAGGCACATATTTTACGCAAGAAATCAAAAGCCTGGTGAAACTACAGCAGCTTATATTACTGACATGAGAAATAAAGCAAAAACATGTAGATTTGGCGATTTGTGAGATGAGTTGATAAAAGACAGACTTGTCTGTGGGGTTAATAATGATACAGTGAGAAAGTTAGCTTTGAGATAATGATTTGATGTTGAGCAAAGCCATAGAGATTTGTCAAATATAAGAACTTACAGAAAAGCACACAAATATGCTTATGAATGAGAAGAATTTGCTTGCAGTATCTAACAGTGCAAATGTCGATAGTGTGCAACATAAAGCTAACATGAAAAGGGGTAAAAACCAAAGGGTTTGACACCACCCAACCTTAAGCATAAATCAAAGAGGTTGTTTGTTACCCCAGACCTTTTTGTTAACTGTCGTAATTGTGGAGGCAACCATGAAACTAAATGAGGAAAGTGCTTAGCTTTTGGACAGCAATGTCACAAATGTAAAAAGTGGAATCATTTCAAAAGGCTTTGCAAGTTTAAAGTGGTACATACTTTTATTAAAAGACAGCATCCAAAGAAGCAAGTAGATCAGACAGAAAGCCATGAGCAAACTTTTTATGTTGATGGTGTCTCTGTGATTGATGAATCTGTTAATGCAGTAGAGTATCAGTTTGCAACAAAGAGTGAACTATTTTGTACTGTTCAGATTAATGAGAAACCTGTAGAGCTTAAAGACACTGGATCCAAGTGTAATGTTATATCAGCAGAGTTGTTTAGAAAGTAAAAGCTGGTGAGAAACTTGATTCAGTAAAGTGTGCAGAACTGCTGGGAATAGCTATGACTTGCAGTTTTATGTAGTCAAAAGACATGTGCAGTCACTGTTAGGCCTCGAAGGCAATATGAGAATGGGACTGATTTCACTTAATGAAAAGATTCACCATATAAATCTGAACAACCACGATAATTTTACTCAGAATATTTTTTGTGAATATGCTGATATTTTCAAAGATGAGCTTGGCAAACTACCAGTCACATATTCCATGAAGTTAAACCATGAAGTAAGCCCAATTGTCAGACCAGCCAGGAAGGTTCTGGTAGCAATGCAGAGCAAAGTGAAAACAGCACTATACAAAATGGTGAATTTAAGTGTGATAACGCCAGTAAAAGAACTGACTGAATGGGAATCCTCCATGGTCATAGCTCATAAGAAAAGCTCAGATGATATTTGTATAAGTATAGATCCCAGAGATTTAAACAAAGCACTTAAATGTCCTCATCCTCTGATGTGCACAGCAGAAGTAGTAGCAGCTCTTATGCTAAGTGCCACTATTTTTTCTGTCTTAGATGCAAAAAGTTCATTTTGACAAATTTCACTGGATCATAAATCTTCATTGTTAACTACTTTCAGTACACCATTTGGTAGATACAGATTTTTAATGCCATTTGGGATAAATTCTGCCAGTGAAGTATTTCAATGTGAGATGGAGCAAATTTTTTCAGGTTATCCATGTGCTATCATAGTAGACAACATTATTATAGAGGGCAACGGTGAAGACAAACATGATATTAACATCAAGAAAGTTCTAGACCGTGCACATGAAGTCAATCTTAAACTGAATCCTCAGAAATGTAAATTCAAGCTGAGAGAAGTAAGTTATTTATTTATTTATTTATTGACATTTGTTAACCAGGTTGGTCCAGCTGGGCCAGGGGCCTGTTTTCAGTGGAGACCCGAGGAGAAAAGCTCGAGTTACAAAACAATTTAGGATTACATAGGTAACAAAAATAGAAAGTAACAATCAAGTTTCACTCCAAAACATTAATACAAATTTTAATCAAACATATTTAGATTACTCTAAGAGAATTGTCTGAAAGAAATAAGTATATGAAACTTTTTTTTTTTTTTTTTTTTTTTAATTACTTATGTGGATCGTTTGTTTACCAGTTCTGGGTTACAACCAGATCTGTCTATGCAAGCAGCAATTCTTGAGATGCCAGTTCCAGACAGTGTCACATCTTTGCAATGTCTTCTAGGTATGGTCAACTATTTAGGAAAGTTCATCCCAGACCTGAGTGAGCTTTCAACACTGTTATGAGAGCTGACACACAAAAATGTAAATTGGTCCTGGTTAGAACAACACCAAAGAGCATCTGACGTTCTGAAACAGAAAATTGCCAGTCCACCCACACTAAGATATTATGATGTTCAAAAACCAGTAACTCTTTCATGTGATGCTTCTAAGTATGGTCTTGGTGCAGCATGTCTTCAAGAAGGTATACCAGTAGCCTCTGCATTCAGAACTTTCACCCAAACTGAGATGCATTATGCGCAAATTGAAAAATAGCTTTTGGCAGTTATGTTCGCATGTTCAAAGTTCCATGATTATATTTATGGCAAACCTGTTCAAATAGAGACTGATCACCAACCTCTAGTGACAATTCTAAAAAAAAACAACACATTCAGCCCCAGCATGTCTGCATGATGTTAAAATTGCAAAAGTATAATTTCAATATTGTTTATACAAAAGGCAAATATCTTCACCTTGCAGATACTTTGTCAGGATCACCTATACAAACCACAGAACAGCATGACTATGAGAAAGCAGACTTTGAAGTCATGGAAGTCAAAATTTTTCCTCATCACGTCTTGATGAACTCAGAAATCACACAGCTTTAGACCCTGTTCTTCAGAAGCTGAAACATGTTATCAGTCAAGGATGGCCATTGAGACAAACCGGTATACTACTTTACATAAAGAAGTATTTTCCCTACATTGATGAGCTCATGATAGAAGATAGAATCATCATGAAAGGTTCTAAAGTGGGAATTCCTTCAGCATTACAACAGGAATATATTAAGATTTTATATTGTGGTCACCAAGGTACTGATTCAGCCAAAAGAATGGGAACAGGCATAGTATTTTGGCCTTTTATGCAAAAGATATAGAGATGGAAATTCTAGCATGTTCTATTTGCAAAAGTACTAAACTGCACCAACAAAAAGAACCACTTCAGCTAAACCAGATTCCTGAATTACCATGGTCGACAGTTGCTACTATTTTTGAATGGAATGGTCAACATTATAGTGTTAGTAGACTCTTATTTGAATTGGTTTGAAATTGACCCTCTTCCTAACTTAATGCCTAGCACTGTCATCACAAAATTGAAGAGACATTTTTCTGTCCATAGCACTCTGCACAAATTTGTATCTGACAATGATACGCAGTTTACAAGTCAGCAGTTCAAGAAATTTGGTGAGTCTTGGGACTTTGTTCATGTTACTAGTAGTACAATGGATTAGCTGAG